>NC_136278.1:16774749-16779749 GCF_964198595.1 Lampetra fluviatilis
AGAAACGATGCCCCGTAACGCACATGAGAGCAATCCCGGCCAATTTCTCCCGTTTGATGGGGTCTATGTGTACAAATTTTGACTTTTTTGAGTGCACGTGCCAATCTGCTGGAAAAGCCTGTGGAAGTTTCACGGCGTTCGTACGATATTTGGCGACGCAAAAATGAGCGATTTCCCAGCTCGATGGAATTCGGCGCGACAGAAACGATGCCCCGTAACGCACATGAGAGCAATCCGGGCCAATTTCTCCCGTTTGATGGGGTCTATGTGTAAAAATTTTGACTTTTTTGAGTGCAGGTGCAAATCTGCTGGAAAAGCCTGTGGAAGTTTCACGGCGTTCGTACGATATTTGGCGACGCAAAAATGAGCGATTTCCAAGCTCGATGGAATTCGGAGCGAGAGAAACGATGCCCCGTAACGCACATGAGAGCAATCCGGGCCAATTTCTCCCGTTTGATGGGGTCTATGTGTAAAAATTTTGACTTTTTTGAGTGCAGGTGCAAATCTGCTGAAAAAGCCTGTGGAAGTTTCACGGCGTTCGTACGATATTTGGCGACGCAAAAATGAGCGATTTCCCAGCTCGAGAGAATTCGGCGCGAGAGAAACGATGCCCCGTAACGCACATGAGAGCAATCCGGGCCAATTTCTCCCGTTTGATGGGGTCTATGTGTAAAAATTTTGACTTTTTTGAGTGCACGTGCAAATCTGCTGGAAAAGCCTGTGGAAGTTTCACGGCGTTCGTACGATATTTGGCGACGCAAAAATGAGCGATTTCCCAGCTCGATGGAATTCGGCGCGAGAGAAACGATGCCCCGTAACGCACATGAGAGCAATCCCGGCCAATTTCTCCCGTTTGATGGGGTCTATGTGTAAAAATTTTGACTTTTTTGAGTGCACGTGCAAATCTGCTGAAAAAGCCTGTGGAAGTTTCACGGCGTTCGTACGATATTTGGCGACGCAAAAATGAGCGATTTCCCAGCTCGATGGAATTCGGAGCGAGAGAAACGATGCCCCGTAACGCACATGAGAGCAATCCCGGCCAATTTCTCCCGTTTGATGGGGTCTATGTGTACAAATTTTGACTTTTTTGAGTGCACGTGCAAATCTGCTGAAAAAGCCTGTGGAAGTTTCACGGCGTTCGTACGATATTTGGCGACGCAAAAATGAGCGATTTCCCAGCTCGAGAGAATTCGGCGCGAGAGAAACGATGCCCCGTAACGCACATGAGAGCAATCCGGGCCAATTTCTCCCGTTTGATGGGGTCTATGTGTAAAAATTTTGACTTTTTTGAGTGCACGTGCAAATCTGCTGAAAAAGCCTGTGGAAGTTTCACGGCGTTCGTACGATATTTGGCGACGCAAAAATGAGCGATTTCCCAGCTCGATGGAATTCGGCGCGAGAGAAACGATGCCCCGTAACGCACATGAGAGCAATCCGGGCCAATTTCTCCCGTTTGATGGGGTCTATGTGTAAAAATTTTGACTTTTTTGAGTGCAGGTGCAAATCTGCTGAAAAAGCCTGTGGAAGTTTCACGGCGTTCGTACGATATTTGGCGACGCAAAAATGAGCGATTTCCCAGCTCGAGAGAATTCGGCGCGAGAGAAACGATGCCCCGTAACGCACATGAGAGCAATCCGGGCCAATTTCTCCCGTTTGATGGGGTCTATGTGTAAAAATTTTGACTTTTTTGAGTGCAGGTGCAAATCTGCTGGAAAAGCCTGTGGAAGTTTCACGGCGTTCGTACGATATTTGGCGACGCAAAAATGAGCGATTTCCCAGCTCGATGGAATTCGGAGCGAGAGAAACGATGCCCCGTAACGCACATGAGAGCAATCCCGGCCAATTTCTCCCGTTTGATGGGGTCTATGTGTACAAATTTTGACTTTTTTGAGTGCACGTGCCAATCTGCTGGAAAAGCCTGTGGAAGTTTCACGGCGTTCGTACGATATTTGGCGACGCAAAAATGAGCGATTTCCCAGCTCGATGGAATTCGGCGCGAGAGAAACGATGCCCCGTAACGCACATGAGAGCAATCCCGGCCAATTTCTCCCGTTTGATGGGGTCTATGTGTAAAAATTTTGACTTTTTTGAGTGCACGTGCAAATCTGCTGAAAAAGCCTGTGGAAGTTTCACGGCGTTCGTACGATATTTGGCGACGCAAAAATGAGCGATTTCCCAGCTCGATGGAATTCGGAGCGAGAGAAACGATGCCCCGTAACGCACATGAGAGCAATCCCGGCCAATTTCTCCCGTTTGATGGGGTCTATGTGTAAAAATTTTGACTTTTTTGAGTGCACGTGCAAATCTGCTGAAAAAGCCTGTGGAAGTTTCACGGCGTTCGTACGATATTTGGCGACGCAAAAATGAGCGATTTCCCAGCTCGAGAGAATTCGGCGCGAGAGAAACGATGCCCCGTAACGCACATGAGAGCAATCCGGGCCAATTTCTCCCGTTTGATGGGGTCTATGTGTAAAAATTTTGACTTTTTTGAGTGCACGTGCAAATCTGCTGGAAAAGCCTGTGGAAGTTTCACGGCGTTCGTACGATATTTGGCGACGCAAAAATGAGCGATTTCCCAGCTCGATGGAATTCGGCGCGACAGAAACGATGCCCCGTAACGCACATGAGAGCAATCCGGGCCAATTTCTCCCGTTTGATGGGGTCTATGTGTAAAAATTTTGACTTTTTTGAGTGCAGGTGCAAATCTGCTGAAAAAGCCTGTGGAAGTTTCACGGCGTTCGTACGATATTTGGCGACGCAAAAATGAGCGATTTCCCAGCTCGAGAGAATTCGGCGCGAGAGAAACGATGCCCCGTAACGCACATGAGAGCAATCCGGGCCAATTTCTCCCGTTTGATGGGGTCTATGTGTACAAATTTTGACTTTTTTGAGTGCACGTGCAAATCTGCTGAAAAAGCCTGTGGAAGTTTCACGGCGTTCGTACGATATTTGGCGACGCAAAAATGAGCGATTTCCCAGCTCGATGGAATTCGGCGCGACAGAAACGATGCCCCGTAACGCACATGAGAGCAATCCGGGCCAATTTCTCCCGTTTGATGGGGTCTATGTGTAAAAATTTTGACTTTTTTGAGTGCACGTGCAAATCTGCTGAAAAAGCCTGTGGAAGTTTCACGGCGTTCGTACGATATTTGGCGACGCAAAAATGAGCGATTTCCCAGCTCGAGAGAATTCGGCGCGAGAGAAACGATGCCCCGTAACGCACATGAGAGCAATCCGGGCCAATTTCTCCCGTTTGATGGGGTCTATGTGTAAAAATTTTGACTTTTTTGAGTGCAGGTGCAAATCTGCTGAAAAAGCCTGTGGAAGTTTCACGGCGTTCGTACGATATTTGGCGACGCAAAAATGAGCGATTTCCCAGCTCGATGGAATTCGGCGCGAGAGAAACGATGCCCCGTAACGCACATGAGAGCAATCCGGGCCAATTTCTCCCGTTTGATGGGGTCTATGTGTAAAAATTTTGACTTTTTTGAGTGCACGTGCAAATCTGCTGAAAAAGCCTGTGGAAGTTTCACGGCGTTCGTACGATATTTGGCGACGCAAAAATGAGCGATTTCCCAGCTCGATGGAATTCGGAGCGAGAGAAACGATGCCCCGTAACGCACATGAGAGCAATCCCGGCCAATTTCTCCCGTTTGATGGGGTCTATGTGTAAAAATTTTGACTTTTTTGAGTGCACGTGCAAATCTGCTGAAAAAGCCTGTGGAAGTTTCACGGCGTTCGTACGATATTTGGCGACGCAAAAATGAGCGATTTCCCAGCTCGAGAGAATTCGGCGCGAGAGAAACGATGCCCCGTAACGCACATGAGAGCAATCCGGGCCAATTTCTCCCGTTTGATGGGGTCTATGTGTAAAAATTTTGACTTTTTTGAGTGCACGTGCAAATCTGCTGGAAAAGCCTGTGGAAGTTTCACGGCGTTCGTACGATATTTGGCGACGCAAAAATGAGCGATTTCCCAGCTCGATGGAATTCGGCGCGACAGAAACGATGCCCCGTAACGCACATGAGAGCAATCCGGGCCAATTTCTCCCGTTTGATGGGGTCTATGTGTAAAAATTTTGACTTTTTTGAGTGCAGGTGCAAATCTGCTGAAAAAGCCTGTGGAAGTTTCACGGCGTTCGTACGATATTTGGCGACGCAAAAATGAGCGATTTCCCAGCTCGAGAGAATTCGGCGCGAGAGAAACGATGCCCCGTAACGCACATGAGAGCAATCCGGGCCAATTTCTCCCGTTTGATGGGGTCTATGTGTACAAATTTTGACTTTTTTGAGTGCACGTGCAAATCTGCTGAAAAAGCCTGTGGAAGTTTCACGGCGTTCGTACGATATTTGGCGACGCAAAAATGAGCGATTTCCCAGCTCGATGGAATTCGGCGCGACAGAAACGATGCCCCGTAACGCACATGAGAGCAATCCGGGCCAATTTCTCCCGTTTGATGGGGTCTATGTGTAAAAATTTTGACTTTTTTGAGTGCACGTGCAAATCTGCTGAAAAAGCCTGTGGAAGTTTCACGGCGTTCGTACGATATTTGGCGACGCAAAAATGAGCGATTTCCCAGCTCGAGAGAATTCGGCGCGAGAGAAACGATGCCCCGTAACGCACATGAGAGCAATCCGGGCCAATTTCTCCCGTTTGATGGGGTCTATGTGTAAAAATTTTGACTTTTTTGAGTGCAGGTGCAAATCTGCTGAAAAAGCCTGTGGAAGTTTCACGGCGTTCGTACGATATTTGGCGACGCAAAAATGAGCGATTTCCCAGCTCGATGGAATTCGGCGCGAGAGAAACGATGCCCCGTAACGCACATGAGAGCAATCCGGGCCAATTTCTCCCGTTTGATGGGGTCTATGTGTAAAAATTTTGACTTTTTTGAGTGCAGGTGCAAATCTGCTGAAAAAGCCTGTGGAAGTTTCACGGCGTTCGTACGATATTTGGCGACGCAAAAATGAGCGATTTCCCAGCTCGAGAGAATTCGGCGCGAG
>NC_136278.1:16789749-16792249 GCF_964198595.1 Lampetra fluviatilis
TCGTACGATATTTGGCGACGCAAAAATGAGCGATTTCCCAGCTCGAGAGAATTCGGCGCGAGAGAAACGATGCCCCGTAACGCACATGAGAGCAATCCGGGCCAATTTCTCCCGTTTGATGGGGTCTATGTGTAAAAATTTTGACTTTTTTGAGTGCACGTGCAAATCTGCTGAAAAAGCCTGTGGAAGTTTCACGGCGTTCGTACGATATTTGGCGACGCAAAAATGAGCGATTTCCCAGCTCGATGGAATTCGGCGCGAGAGAAACGATGCCCCGTAACGCACATGAGAGCAATCCGGGCCAATTTCTCCCGTTTGATGGGGTCTATGTGTAAAAATTTTGACTTTTTTGAGTGCAGGTGCAAATCTGCTGAAAAAGCCTGTGGAAGTTTCACGGCGTTCGTACGATATTTGGCGACGCAAAAATGAGCGATTTCCCAGCTCGAGAGAATTCGGCGCGAGAGAAACGATGCCCCGTAACGCACATGAGAGCAATCCGGGCCAATTTCTCCCGTTTGATGGGGTCTATGTGTAAAAATTTTGACTTTTTTGAGTGCAGGTGCAAATCTGCTGGAAAAGCCTGTGGAAGTTTCACGGCGTTCGTACGATATTTGGCGACGCAAAAATGAGCGATTTCCCAGCTCGATGGAATTCGGAGCGAGAGAAACGATGCCCCGTAACGCACATGAGAGCAATCCCGGCCAATTTCTCCCGTTTGATGGGGTCTATGTGTACAAATTTTGACTTTTTTGAGTGCACGTGCCAATCTGCTGGAAAAGCCTGTGGAAGTTTCACGGCGTTCGTACGATATTTGGCGACGCAAAAATGAGCGATTTCCCAGCTCGATGGAATTCGGCGCGAGAGAAACGATGCCCCGTAACGCACATGAGAGCAATCCCGGCCAATTTCTCCCGTTTGATGGGGTCTATGTGTAAAAATTTTGACTTTTTTGAGTGCACGTGCAAATCTGCTGAAAAAGCCTGTGGAAGTTTCACGGCGTTCGTACGATATTTGGCGACGCAAAAATGAGCGATTTCCCAGCTCGATGGAATTCGGAGCGAGAGAAACGATGCCCCGTAACGCACATGAGAGCAATCCCGGCCAATTTCTCCCGTTTGATGGGGTCTATGTGTAAAAATTTTGACTTTTTTGAGTGCACGTGCAAATCTGCTGAAAAAGCCTGTGGAAGTTTCACGGCGTTCGTACGATATTTGGCGACGCAAAAATGAGCGATTTCCCAGCTCGAGAGAATTCGGCGCGAGAGAAACGATGCCCCGTAACGCACATGAGAGCAATCCGGGCCAATTTCTCCCGTTTGATGGGGTCTATGTGTAAAAATTTTGACTTTTTTGAGTGCACGTGCAAATCTGCTGGAAAAGCCTGTGGAAGTTTCACGGCGTTCGTACGATATTTGGCGACGCAAAAATGAGCGATTTCCCAGCTCGATGGAATTCGGCGCGACAGAAACGATGCCCCGTAACGCACATGAGAGCAATCCGGGCCAATTTCTCCCGTTTGATGGGGTCTATGTGTAAAAATTTTGACTTTTTTGAGTGCAGGTGCAAATCTGCTGAAAAAGCCTGTGGAAGTTTCACGGCGTTCGTACGATATTTGGCGACGCAAAAATGAGCGATTTCCCAGCTCGAGAGAATTCGGCGCGAGAGAAACGATGCCCCGTAACGCACATGAGAGCAATCCGGGCCAATTTCTCCCGTTTGATGGGGTCTATGTGTACAAATTTTGACTTTTTTGAGTGCACGTGCAAATCTGCTGAAAAAGCCTGTGGAAGTTTCACGGCGTTCGTACGATATTTGGCGACGCAAAAATGAGCGATTTCCCAGCTCGAGAGAATTCGGCGCGAGAGAAACGATGCCCCGTAACGCACATGAGAGCAATCCCGGCCAATTTCTCCCGTTTGATGGGGTCTATGTGTAAAAATTTTGACTTTTTTGAGTGCAGGTGCAAATCTGCTGGAAAAGCCTGTGGAAGTTTCATCCGACGAAAAAAGCACGTTCTCGAGAAAGCAGGAGAGCTAAGTCATTCACAAATTAGCTGGATTTGGCTTGTGGTTCGTTTCCCAAGTAACAGAGCGGCATCAACCTTTAAGTGCACGCCAGTACATCCCCGTGGGATACAGGGGGTCTCGGCGGACTTTGCTCGGGGGAAAAACGTCGAGGTGAGCCGCCTGGCCATGCTGTTCATGGGTCTCTCCTTTTTAAGTTTCGCCTGCCAATTTATTTTCTCTAGCGGTTTTATACACTAACACTCGATGTTTTGGGAAAGGAATACAATTGTTCAAAAAACGTCTTCGCAATTCATGTCGTTAGATTGCTAATGAAAATTCGTAAAAAAACGTACACGCCATACATGTTCTTTGCTTCCCTCTCGATACAAGTGAAGGGGAAAAACAGCCTTAACGGTTGCTAAAAAAATCGCCCTTTACATATACATGGGTCGTCTTCCCCTCTCGACAACGGAGACAAGTAACCCACGCCAGGCA
>NC_136278.1:16812249-16814749 GCF_964198595.1 Lampetra fluviatilis
TTTCACGGCGTTCGTACGATATTTGGCGACGCAAAAATGAGCGATTTCCCAGCTCGAGAGAATTCGGCGCGAGAGAAACGATGCCCCGTAACGCACATGAGAGCAATCCGGGCCAATTTCTCCCGTTTGATGGGGTCTATGTGTAAAAATTTTGACTTTTTTGAGTGCACGTGCAAATCTGCTGGAAAAGCCTGTGGAAGTTTCACGGCGTTCGTACGATATTTGGCGACGCAAAAATGAGCGATTTCCCAGCTCGATGGAATTCGGCGCGACAGAAACGATGCCCCGTAACGCACATGAGAGCAATCCGGGCCAATTTCTCCCGTTTGATGGGGTCTATGTGTAAAAATTTTGACTTTTTTGAGTGCAGGTGCAAATCTGCTGAAAAAGCCTGTGGAAGTTTCACGGCGTTCGTACGATATTTGGCGACGCAAAAATGAGCGATTTCCCAGCTCGAGAGAATTCGGCGCGAGAGAAACGATGCCCCGTAACGCACATGAGAGCAATCCGGGCCAATTTCTCCCGTTTGATGGGGTCTATGTGTACAAATTTTGACTTTTTTGAGTGCACGTGCAAATCTGCTGAAAAAGCCTGTGGAAGTTTCACGGCGTTCGTACGATATTTGGCGACGCAAAAATGAGCGATTTCCCAGCTCGATGGAATTCGGCGCGACAGAAACGATGCCCCGTAACGCACATGAGAGCAATCCGGGCCAATTTCTCCCGTTTGATGGGGTCTATGTGTAAAAATTTTGACTTTTTTGAGTGCACGTGCAAATCTGCTGAAAAAGCCTGTGGAAGTTTCACGGCGTTCGTACGATATTTGGCGACGCAAAAATGAGCGATTTCCCAGCTCGAGAGAATTCGGCGCGAGAGAAACGATGCCCCGTAACGCACATGAGAGCAATCCGGGCCAATTTCTCCCGTTTGATGGGGTCTATGTGTAAAAATTTTGACTTTTTTGAGTGCAGGTGCAAATCTGCTGAAAAAGCCTGTGGAAGTTTCACGGCGTTCGTACGATATTTGGCGACGCAAAAATGAGCGATTTCCCAGCTCGATGGAATTCGGCGCGAGAGAAACGATGCCCCGTAACGCACATGAGAGCAATCCGGGCCAATTTCTCCCGTTTGATGGGGTCTATGTGTAAAAATTTTGACTTTTTTGAGTGCAGGTGCAAATCTGCTGAAAAAGCCTGTGGAAGTTTCACGGCGTTCGTACGATATTTGGCGACGCAAAAATGAGCGATTTCCCAGCTCGAGAGAATTCGGCGCGAGAGAAACGATGCCCCGTAACGCACATGAGAGCAATCCGGGCCAATTTCTCCCGTTTGATGGGGTCTATGTGTAAAAATTTTGACTTTTTTGAGTGCAGGTGCAAATCTGCTGGAAAAGCCTGTGGAAGTTTCATCCGACGAAAAAAGCACGTTCTCGAGAAAGCAGGAGAGCTAAGTCATTCACAAATTAGCTGGATTTGGCTTGTGGTTCGTTTCCCAAGTAACAGAGCGGCATCAACCTTTAAGTGCACGCCAGTACATCCCCGTGGGATACAGGGGGTCTCGGCGGACTTTGCTCGGGGGAAAAACGTCGAGGTGAGCCGCCTGGCCATGCTGTTCATGGGTCTCTCCTTTTTAAGTTTCGCCTGCCAATTTATTTTCTCTAGCGGTTTTATACACTAACACTCGATGTTTTGGGAAAGGAATACAATTGTTCAAAAAACGTCTTCGCAATTCATGTCGTTAGATTGCTAATGAAAATTCGTAAAAAAACGTACACGCCATACATGTTCTTTGCTTCCCTCTCGATACAAGTGAAGGGGAAAAACAGCCTTAACGGTTGCTAAAAAAATCGCCCTTTACATATACATGGGTCGTCTTCCCCTCTCGACAACGGAGACAAGTAACCCACGCCAGGCACTGTCAGTAACTGCCATAGATCTGCTTTAAAATGCCCATTCGTCTTGCGTCGCTCACGTTCCCGGAGCTTTGGGTAATGTCTGAGGCCTATCCCCGCTAATTTCTACCGTTTGTCGGTAGCTGTCTGTAAAAATATAGCATACACCAAAACGAGAAAATATTTCCATCGCACCTGCACAAGTGTATGGACAATGGCAATCTTCATGCGATGCATAAGTGGTGTGTGTCAGCAGGTTTTGTTTCCCAAGTTTTCCGTGAATGAGCGAGTATCTTGAGCTGTGTGACTCAGCCCGAGGGAGCCTCTTCTCCTCCAGAGTGTGTGGGGAAGGCTGTCCCCTTGGGTTGGTGCTGCACGGGTTCGCTGCGCTGTTTGGTCTTGTGCCAAGGAAGGCTGCCAACTGTGCAAGAATTTTAGGGTTGGTTTCAATTGCCGTTGCCGGTCCATAGAGTAGCGAGCATTGTAAGGCCGCTCTAGAGGTTTGCAGGCATGTGGGGTCGACCCCTGCTCCTTCCCTCCCCACCCCACGTAGGGTGTGTGTGGTGCGCTTACAGCTGCCTCAAAGTGGCTGGCCTTGTGGGAAGCCCTGTG
>NC_136278.1:16834749-16839749 GCF_964198595.1 Lampetra fluviatilis
AAAGCCTGTGGAAGTTTCACGGCGTTCGTACGATATTTGGCGACGCAAAAATGAGCGATTTCCCAGCTCGATGGAATTCGGCGCGAGAGAAACGATGCCCCGTAACGCACATGAGAGCAATCCCGGCCAATTTCTCCCGTTTGATGGGGTCTATGTGTAAAAATTTTGACTTTTTTGAGTGCACGTGCAAATCTGCTGAAAAAGCCTGTGGAAGTTTCACGGCGTTCGTACGATATTTGGCGACGCAAAAATGAGCGATTTCCCAGCTCGATGGAATTCGGAGCGAGAGAAACGATGCCCCGTAACGCACATGAGAGCAATCCCGGCCAATTTCTCCCGTTTGATGGGGTCTATGTGTACAAATTTTGACTTTTTTGAGTGCACGTGCAAATCTGCTGAAAAAGCCTGTGGAAGTTTCACGGCGTTCGTACGATATTTGGCGACGCAAAAATGAGCGATTTCCCAGCTCGAGAGAATTCGGCGCGAGAGAAACGATGCCCCGTAACGCACATGAGAGCAATCCGGGCCAATTTCTCCCGTTTGATGGGGTCTATGTGTAAAAATTTTGACTTTTTTGAGTGCACGTGCAAATCTGCTGAAAAAGCCTGTGGAAGTTTCACGGCGTTCGTACGATATTTGGCGACGCAAAAATGAGCGATTTCCCAGCTCGATGGAATTCGGCGCGAGAGAAACGATGCCCCGTAACGCACATGAGAGCAATCCGGGCCAATTTCTCCCGTTTGATGGGGTCTATGTGTAAAAATTTTGACTTTTTTGAGTGCAGGTGCAAATCTGCTGAAAAAGCCTGTGGAAGTTTCACGGCGTTCGTACGATATTTGGCGACGCAAAAATGAGCGATTTCCCAGCTCGAGAGAATTCGGCGCGAGAGAAACGATGCCCCGTAACGCACATGAGAGCAATCCGGGCCAATTTCTCCCGTTTGATGGGGTCTATGTGTAAAAATTTTGACTTTTTTGAGTGCAGGTGCAAATCTGCTGGAAAAGCCTGTGGAAGTTTCACGGCGTTCGTACGATATTTGGCGACGCAAAAATGAGCGATTTCCCAGCTCGATGGAATTCGGAGCGAGAGAAACGATGCCCCGTAACGCACATGAGAGCAATCCCGGCCAATTTCTCCCGTTTGATGGGGTCTATGTGTACAAATTTTGACTTTTTTGAGTGCACGTGCCAATCTGCTGGAAAAGCCTGTGGAAGTTTCACGGCGTTCGTACGATATTTGGCGACGCAAAAATGAGCGATTTCCCAGCTCGATGGAATTCGGCGCGAGAGAAACGATGCCCCGTAACGCACATGAGAGCAATCCCGGCCAATTTCTCCCGTTTGATGGGGTCTATGTGTAAAAATTTTGACTTTTTTGAGTGCACGTGCAAATCTGCTGAAAAAGCCTGTGGAAGTTTCACGGCGTTCGTACGATATTTGGCGACGCAAAAATGAGCGATTTCCCAGCTCGATGGAATTCGGAGCGAGAGAAACGATGCCCCGTAACGCACATGAGAGCAATCCCGGCCAATTTCTCCCGTTTGATGGGGTCTATGTGTAAAAATTTTGACTTTTTTGAGTGCACGTGCAAATCTGCTGAAAAAGCCTGTGGAAGTTTCACGGCGTTCGTACGATATTTGGCGACGCAAAAATGAGCGATTTCCCAGCTCGAGAGAATTCGGCGCGAGAGAAACGATGCCCCGTAACGCACATGAGAGCAATCCCGGCCAATTTCTCCCGTTTGATGGGGTCTATGTGTAAAAATTTTGACTTTTTTGAGTGCACGTGCAAATCTGCTGAAAAAGCCTGTGGAAGTTTCACGGCGTTCGTACGATATTTGGCGACGCAAAAATGAGCGATTTCCCAGCTCGATGGAATTCGGAGCGAGAGAAACGATGCCCCGTAACGCACATGAGAGCAATCCCGGCCAATTTCTCCCGTTTGATGGGGTCTATGTGTAAAAATTTTGACTTTTTTGAGTGCACGTGCAAATCTGCTGAAAAAGCCTGTGGAAGTTTCACGGCGTTCGTACGATATTTGGCGACGCAAAAATGAGCGATTTCCCAGCTCGAGAGAATTCGGCGCGAGAGAAACGATGCCCCGTAACGCACATGAGAGCAATCCGGGCCAATTTCTCCCGTTTGATGGGGTCTATGTGTAAAAATTTTGACTTTTTTGAGTGCAGGTGCAAATCTGCTGGAAAAGCCTGTGGAAGTTTCACGGCGTTCGTACGATATTTGGCGACGCAAAAATGAGCGATTTCCCAGCTCGATGGAATTCGGAGCGAGAGAAACGATGCCCCGTAACGCACATGAGAGCAATCCCGGCCAATTTCTCCCGTTTGATGGGGTCTATGTGTACAAATTTTGACTTTTTTGAGTGCACGTGCCAATCTGCTGGAAAAGCCTGTGGAAGTTTCACGGCGTTCGTACGATATTTGGCGACGCAAAAATGAGCGATTTCCCAGCTCGATGGAATTCGGCGCGAGAGAAACGATGCCCCGTAACGCACATGAGAGCAATCCCGGCCAATTTCTCCCGTTTGATGGGGTCTATGTGTAAAAATTTTGACTTTTTTGAGTGCACGTGCAAATCTGCTGAAAAAGCCTGTGGAAGTTTCACGGCGTTCGTACGATATTTGGCGACGCAAAAATGAGCGATTTCCCAGCTCGATGGAATTCGGAGCGAGAGAAACGATGCCCCGTAACGCACATGAGAGCAATCCCGGCCAATTTCTCCCGTTTGATGGGGTCTATGTGTAAAAATTTTGACTTTTTTGAGTGCACGTGCAAATCTGCTGAAAAAGCCTGTGGAAGTTTCACGGCGTTCGTACGATATTTGGCGACGCAAAAATGAGCGATTTCCCAGCTCGAGAGAATTCGGCGCGAGAGAAACGATGCCCCGTAACGCACATGAGAGCAATCCGGGCCAATTTCTCCCGTTTGATGGGGTCTATGTGTAAAAATTTTGACTTTTTTGAGTGCACGTGCAAATCTGCTGGAAAAGCCTGTGGAAGTTTCACGGCGTTCGTACGATATTTGGCGACGCAAAAATGAGCGATTTCCCAGCTCGATGGAATTCGGCGCGACAGAAACGATGCCCCGTAACGCACATGAGAGCAATCCGGGCCAATTTCTCCCGTTTGATGGGGTCTATGTGTAAAAATTTTGACTTTTTTGAGTGCAGGTGCAAATCTGCTGAAAAAGCCTGTGGAAGTTTCACGGCGTTCGTACGATATTTGGCGACGCAAAAATGAGCGATTTCCCAGCTCGAGAGAATTCGGCGCGAGAGAAACGATGCCCCGTAACGCACATGAGAGCAATCCGGGCCAATTTCTCCCGTTTGATGGGGTCTATGTGTACAAATTTTGACTTTTTTGAGTGCACGTGCAAATCTGCTGAAAAAGCCTGTGGAAGTTTCACGGCGTTCGTACGATATTTGGCGACGCAAAAATGAGCGATTTCCCAGCTCGATGGAATTCGGCGCGACAGAAACGATGCCCCGTAACGCACATGAGAGCAATCCGGGCCAATTTCTCCCGTTTGATGGGGTCTATGTGTAAAAATTTTGACTTTTTTGAGTGCACGTGCAAATCTGCTGAAAAAGCCTGTGGAAGTTTCACGGCGTTCGTACGATATTTGGCGACGCAAAAATGAGCGATTTCCCAGCTCGAGAGAATTCGGCGCGAGAGAAACGATGCCCCGTAACGCACATGAGAGCAATCCGGGCCAATTTCTCCCGTTTGATGGGGTCTATGTGTAAAAATTTTGACTTTTTTGAGTGCAGGTGCAAATCTGCTGAAAAAGCCTGTGGAAGTTTCACGGCGTTCGTACGATATTTGGCGACGCAAAAATGAGCGATTTCCCAGCTCGATGGAATTCGGCGCGAGAGAAACGATGCCCCGTAACGCACATGAGAGCAATCCGGGCCAATTTCTCCCGTTTGATGGGGTCTATGTGTAAAAATTTTGACTTTTTTGAGTGCAGGTGCAAATCTGCTGAAAAAGCCTGTGGAAGTTTCACGGCGTTCGTACGATATTTGGCGACGCAAAAATGAGCGATTTCCCAGCTCGAGAGAATTCGGCGCGAGAGAAACGATGCCCCGTAACGCACATGAGAGCAATCCGGGCCAATTTCTCCCGTTTGATGGGGTCTATGTGTAAAAATTTTGACTTTTTTGAGTGCAGGTGCAAATCTGCTGGAAAAGCCTGTGGAAGTTTCATCCGACGAAAAAAGCACGTTCTCGAGAAAGCAGGAGAGCTAAGTCATTCACAAATTAGCTGGATTTGGCTTGTGGTTCGTTTCCCAAGTAACAGAGCGGCATCAACCTTTAAGTGCACGCCAGTACATCCCCGTGGGATACAGGGGGTCTCGGCGGACTTTGCTCGGGGGAAAAACGTCGAGGTGAGCCGCCTGGCCATGCTGTTCATGGGTCTCTCCTTTTTAAGTTTCGCCTGCCAATTTATTTTCTCTAGCGGTTTTATACACTAACACTCGATGTTTTGGGAAAGGAATACAATTGTTCAAAAAACGTCTTCGCAATTCATGTCGTTAGATTGCTAATGAAAATTCGTAAAAAAACGTACACGCCATACATGTTCTTTGCTTCCCTCTCGATACAAGTGAAGGGGAAAAACAGCCTTAACGGTTGCTAAAAAAATCGCCCTTTACATATACATGGGTCGTCTTCCCCTCTCGACAACGGAGACAAGTAACCCACGCCAGGCACTGTCAGTAACTGCCATAGATCTGCTTTAAAATGCCCATTCGTCTTGCGTCGCTCACGTTCCCGGAGCTTTGGGTAATGTCTGAGGCCTATCCCCGCTAATTTCTACCGTTTGTCGGTAGCTGTCTGTAAAAATATAGCATACACCAAAACGAGAAAATATTTCCATCGCACCTGCACAAGTGTATGGACAATGGCAATCTTCATGCGATGCATAAGTGGTGTGTGTCAGCAGGTTTTGTTTCCCAAGTTTTCCGTGAATGAGCGAGTATCTTGA
>NC_136278.1:16849749-16852249 GCF_964198595.1 Lampetra fluviatilis
TTTGATGGGGTCTATGTGTAAAAATTTTGACTTTTTTGAGTGCACGTGCAAATCTGCTGGAAAAGCCTGTGGAAGTTTCACGGCGTTCGTACGATATTTGGCGACGCAAAAATGAGCGATTTCCCAGCTCGATGGAATTCGGCGCGAGAGAAACGATGCCCCGTAACGCACATGAGAGCAATCCCGGCCAATTTCTCCCGTTTGATGGGGTCTATGTGTAAAAATTTTGACTTTTTTGAGTGCACGTGCAAATCTGCTGAAAAAGCCTGTGGAAGTTTCACGGCGTTCGTACGATATTTGGCGACGCAAAAATGAGCGATTTCCCAGCTCGATGGAATTCGGAGCGAGAGAAACGATGCCCCGTAACGCACATGAGAGCAATCCCGGCCAATTTCTCCCGTTTGATGGGGTCTATGTGTACAAATTTTGACTTTTTTGAGTGCACGTGCAAATCTGCTGAAAAAGCCTGTGGAAGTTTCACGGCGTTCGTACGATATTTGGCGACGCAAAAATGAGCGATTTCCCAGCTCGAGAGAATTCGGCGCGAGAGAAACGATGCCCCGTAACGCACATGAGAGCAATCCGGGCCAATTTCTCCCGTTTGATGGGGTCTATGTGTAAAAATTTTGACTTTTTTGAGTGCACGTGCAAATCTGCTGAAAAAGCCTGTGGAAGTTTCACGGCGTTCGTACGATATTTGGCGACGCAAAAATGAGCGATTTCCCAGCTCGATGGAATTCGGCGCGAGAGAAACGATGCCCCGTAACGCACATGAGAGCAATCCGGGCCAATTTCTCCCGTTTGATGGGGTCTATGTGTAAAAATTTTGACTTTTTTGAGTGCAGGTGCAAATCTGCTGAAAAAGCCTGTGGAAGTTTCACGGCGTTCGTACGATATTTGGCGACGCAAAAATGAGCGATTTCCCAGCTCGAGAGAATTCGGCGCGAGAGAAACGATGCCCCGTAACGCACATGAGAGCAATCCGGGCCAATTTCTCCCGTTTGATGGGGTCTATGTGTAAAAATTTTGACTTTTTTGAGTGCAGGTGCAAATCTGCTGGAAAAGCCTGTGGAAGTTTCACGGCGTTCGTACGATATTTGGCGACGCAAAAATGAGCGATTTCCCAGCTCGATGGAATTCGGAGCGAGAGAAACGATGCCCCGTAACGCACATGAGAGCAATCCCGGCCAATTTCTCCCGTTTGATGGGGTCTATGTGTACAAATTTTGACTTTTTTGAGTGCACGTGCCAATCTGCTGGAAAAGCCTGTGGAAGTTTCACGGCGTTCGTACGATATTTGGCGACGCAAAAATGAGCGATTTCCCAGCTCGAGAGAATTCGGCGCGAGAGAAACGATGCCCCGTAACGCACATGAGAGCAATCCGGGCCAATTTCTCCCGTTTGATGGGGTCTATGTGTAAAAATTTTGACTTTTTTGAGTGCAGGTGCAAATCTGCTGAAAAAGCCTGTGGAAGTTTCACGGCGTTCGTACGATATTTGGCGACGCAAAAATGAGCGATTTCCCAGCTCGATGGAATTCGGCGCGAGAGAAACGATGCCCCGTAACGCACATGAGAGCAATCCGGGCCAATTTCTCCCGTTTGATGGGGTCTATGTGTAAAAATTTTGACTTTTTTGAGTGCAGGTGCAAATCTGCTGAAAAAGCCTGTGGAAGTTTCACGGCGTTCGTACGATATTTGGCGACGCAAAAATGAGCGATTTCCCAGCTCGAGAGAATTCGGCGCGAGAGAAACGATGCCCCGTAACGCACATGAGAGCAATCCGGGCCAATTTCTCCCGTTTGATGGGGTCTATGTGTAAAAATTTTGACTTTTTTGAGTGCAGGTGCAAATCTGCTGGAAAAGCCTGTGGAAGTTTCATCCGACGAAAAAAGCACGTTCTCGAGAAAGCAGGAGAGCTAAGTCATTCACAAATTAGCTGGATTTGGCTTGTGGTTCGTTTCCCAAGTAACAGAGCGGCATCAACCTTTAAGTGCACGCCAGTACATCCCCGTGGGATACAGGGGGTCTCGGCGGACTTTGCTCGGGGGAAAAACGTCGAGGTGAGCCGCCTGGCCATGCTGTTCATGGGTCTCTCCTTTTTAAGTTTCGCCTGCCAATTTATTTTCTCTAGCGGTTTTATACACTAACACTCGATGTTTTGGGAAAGGAATACAATTGTTCAAAAAACGTCTTCGCAATTCATGTCGTTAGATTGCTAATGAAAATTCGTAAAAAAACGTACACGCCATACATGTTCTTTGCTTCCCTCTCGATACAAGTGAAGGGGAAAAACAGCCTTAACGGTTGCTAAAAAAATCGCCCTTTACATATACATGGGTCGTCTTCCCCTCTCGACAACGGAGACAAGTAACCCACGCCAGGCACTGTCAGTAACTGCCATAGATCTGCTTTAAAATGCCCATTCGTCTTGCGTCGCTCACGTTCCCGGAGCTTTGGGTAATGTCTGAGGCCTATCCCCGCTAATTTCTACCGTTTGT
>NC_136278.1:16862249-16864749 GCF_964198595.1 Lampetra fluviatilis
GTGCACGTGCCAATCTGCTGGAAAAGCCTGTGGAAGTTTCACGGCGTTCGTACGATATTTGGCGACGCAAAAATGAGCGATTTCCCAGCTCGATGGAATTCGGCGCGAGAGAAACGATGCCCCGTAACGCACATGAGAGCAATCCCGGCCAATTTCTCCCGTTTGATGGGGTCTATGTGTAAAAATTTTGACTTTTTTGAGTGCACGTGCAAATCTGCTGAAAAAGCCTGTGGAAGTTTCACGGCGTTCGTACGATATTTGGCGACGCAAAAATGAGCGATTTCCCAGCTCGATGGAATTCGGAGCGAGAGAAACGATGCCCCGTAACGCACATGAGAGCAATCCCGGCCAATTTCTCCCGTTTGATGGGGTCTATGTGTAAAAATTTTGACTTTTTTGAGTGCACGTGCAAATCTGCTGAAAAAGCCTGTGGAAGTTTCACGGCGTTCGTACGATATTTGGCGACGCAAAAATGAGCGATTTCCCAGCTCGAGAGAATTCGGCGCGAGAGAAACGATGCCCCGTAACGCACATGAGAGCAATCCGGGCCAATTTCTCCCGTTTGATGGGGTCTATGTGTAAAAATTTTGACTTTTTTGAGTGCACGTGCAAATCTGCTGGAAAAGCCTGTGGAAGTTTCACGGCGTTCGTACGATATTTGGCGACGCAAAAATGAGCGATTTCCCAGCTCGATGGAATTCGGCGCGACAGAAACGATGCCCCGTAACGCACATGAGAGCAATCCGGGCCAATTTCTCCCGTTTGATGGGGTCTATGTGTAAAAATTTTGACTTTTTTGAGTGCAGGTGCAAATCTGCTGAAAAAGCCTGTGGAAGTTTCACGGCGTTCGTACGATATTTGGCGACGCAAAAATGAGCGATTTCCCAGCTCGAGAGAATTCGGCGCGAGAGAAACGATGCCCCGTAACGCACATGAGAGCAATCCGGGCCAATTTCTCCCGTTTGATGGGGTCTATGTGTACAAATTTTGACTTTTTTGAGTGCACGTGCAAATCTGCTGAAAAAGCCTGTGGAAGTTTCACGGCGTTCGTACGATATTTGGCGACGCAAAAATGAGCGATTTCCCAGCTCGATGGAATTCGGCGCGACAGAAACGATGCCCCGTAACGCACATGAGAGCAATCCGGGCCAATTTCTCCCGTTTGATGGGGTCTATGTGTAAAAATTTTGACTTTTTTGAGTGCACGTGCAAATCTGCTGAAAAAGCCTGTGGAAGTTTCACGGCGTTCGTACGATATTTGGCGACGCAAAAATGAGCGATTTCCCAGCTCGAGAGAATTCGGCGCGAGAGAAACGATGCCCCGTAACGCACATGAGAGCAATCCGGGCCAATTTCTCCCGTTTGATGGGGTCTATGTGTAAAAATTTTGACTTTTTTGAGTGCAGGTGCAAATCTGCTGAAAAAGCCTGTGGAAGTTTCACGGCGTTCGTACGATATTTGGCGACGCAAAAATGAGCGATTTCCCAGCTCGATGGAATTCGGCGCGAGAGAAACGATGCCCCGTAACGCACATGAGAGCAATCCGGGCCAATTTCTCCCGTTTGATGGGGTCTATGTGTAAAAATTTTGACTTTTTTGAGTGCAGGTGCAAATCTGCTGAAAAAGCCTGTGGAAGTTTCACGGCGTTCGTACGATATTTGGCGACGCAAAAATGAGCGATTTCCCAGCTCGAGAGAATTCGGCGCGAGAGAAACGATGCCCCGTAACGCACATGAGAGCAATCCGGGCCAATTTCTCCCGTTTGATGGGGTCTATGTGTAAAAATTTTGACTTTTTTGAGTGCAGGTGCAAATCTGCTGGAAAAGCCTGTGGAAGTTTCATCCGACGAAAAAAGCACGTTCTCGAGAAAGCAGGAGAGCTAAGTCATTCACAAATTAGCTGGATTTGGCTTGTGGTTCGTTTCCCAAGTAACAGAGCGGCATCAACCTTTAAGTGCACGCCAGTACATCCCCGTGGGATACAGGGGGTCTCGGCGGACTTTGCTCGGGGGAAAAACGTCGAGGTGAGCCGCCTGGCCATGCTGTTCATGGGTCTCTCCTTTTTAAGTTTCGCCTGCCAATTTATTTTCTCTAGCGGTTTTATACACTAACACTCGATGTTTTGGGAAAGGAATACAATTGTTCAAAAAACGTCTTCGCAATTCATGTCGTTAGATTGCTAATGAAAATTCGTAAAAAAACGTACACGCCATACATGTTCTTTGCTTCCCTCTCGATACAAGTGAAGGGGAAAAACAGCCTTAACGGTTGCTAAAAAAATCGCCCTTTACATATACATGGGTCGTCTTCCCCTCTCGACAACGGAGACAAGTAACCCACGCCAGGCACTGTCAGTAACTGCCATAGATCTGCTTTAAAATGCCCATTCGTCTTGCGTCGCTCACGTTCCCGGAGCTTTGGGTAATGTCTGAGGCCTATCCCCGCTAATTTCTACCGTTTGTCGGTAGCTGTCTGTAAAAATATAGCATACACCAAAACGA
>NC_136278.1:16874749-16877249 GCF_964198595.1 Lampetra fluviatilis
CACGGCGTTCGTACGATATTTGGCGACGCAAAAATGAGCGATTTCCCAGCTCGATGGAATTCGGCGCGACAGAAACGATGCCCCGTAACGCACATGAGAGCAATCCGGGCCAATTTCTCCCGTTTGATGGGGTCTATGTGTAAAAATTTTGACTTTTTTGAGTGCAGGTGCAAATCTGCTGAAAAAGCCTGTGGAAGTTTCACGGCGTTCGTACGATATTTGGCGACGCAAAAATGAGCGATTTCCCAGCTCGAGAGAATTCGGAGCGAGAGAAACGATGCCCCGTAACGCACATGAGAGCAATCCCGGCCAATTTCTCCCGTTTGATGGGGTCTATGTGTACAAATTTTGACTTTTTTGAGTGCACGTGCCAATCTGCTGGAAAAGCCTGTGGAAGTTTCACGGCGTTCGTACGATATTTGGCGACGCAAAAATGAGCGATTTCCCAGCTCGATGGAATTCGGCGCGACAGAAACGATGCCCCGTAACGCACATGAGAGCAATCCGGGCCAATTTCTCCCGTTTGATGGGGTCTATGTGTAAAAATTTTGACTTTTTTGAGTGCAGGTGCAAATCTGCTGAAAAAGCCTGTGGAAGTTTCACGGCGTTCGTACGATATTTGGCGACGCAAAAATGAGCGATTTCCCAGCTCGAGAGAATTCGGCGCGAGAGAAACGATGCCCCGTAACGCACATGAGAGCAATCCGGGCCAATTTCTCCCGTTTGATGGGGTCTATGTGTAAAAATTTTGACTTTTTTGAGTGCACGTGCAAATCTGCTGGAAAAGCCTGTGGAAGTTTCACGGCGTTCGTACGATATTTGGCGACGCAAAAATGAGCGATTTCCCAGCTCGATGGAATTCGGAGCGAGAGAAACGATGCCCCGTAACGCACATGAGAGCAATCCCGGCCAATTTCTCCCGTTTGATGGGGTCTATGTGTACAAATTTTGACTTTTTTGAGTGCACGTGCCAATCTGCTGGAAAAGCCTGTGGAAGTTTCACGGCGTTCGTACGATATTTGGCGACGCAAAAATGAGCGATTTCCCAGCTCGATGGAATTCGGCGCGACAGAAACGATGCCCCGTAACGCACATGAGAGCAATCCCGGCCAATTTCTCCCGTTTGATGGGGTCTATGTGTAAAAATTTTGACTTTTTTGAGTGCACGTGCAAATCTGCTGAAAAAGCCTGTGGAAGTTTCACGGCGTTCGTACGATATTTGGCGACGCAAAAATGAGCGATTTCCCAGCTCGATGGAATTCGGCGCGAGAGAAACGATGCCCCGTAACGCACATGAGAGCAATCCCGGCCAATTTCTCCCGTTTGATGGGGTCTATGTGTAAAAATTTTGACTTTTTTGAGTGCACGTGCCAATCTGCTGGAAAAGCCTGTGGAAGTTTCATCCGACGAAAAAAGCACGTTCTCGAGAAAGCAGGAGAGCTAAGTCATTCACAAATTAGCTGGATTTGGCTTGTGGTTCGTTTCCCAAGTAACAGAGCGGCATCAACCTTTAAGTGCACGCCAGTACATCCCCGTGGGATACAGGGGGTCTCGGCGGACTTTGCTCGGGGGAAAAACGTCGAGGTGAGCCGCCTGGCCATGCTGTTCATGGGTCTCTCCTTTTTAAGTTTCGCCTGCCAATTTATTTTCTCTAGCGGTTTTATACACTAACACTCGATGTTTTGGGAAAGGAATACAATTGTTCAAAAAACGTCTTCGCAATTCATGTCGTTAGATTGCTAATGAAAATTCGTAAAAAAACGTACACGCCATACATGTTCTTTGCTTCCCTCTCGATACAAGTGAAGGGGAAAAACAGCCTTAACGGTTGCTAAAAAAATCGCCCTTTACATATACATGGGTCGTCTTCCCCTCTCGACAACGGAGACAAGTAACCCACGCCAGGCACTGTCAGTAACTGCCATAGATCTGCTTTAAAATGCCCATTCGTCTTGCGTCGCTCACGTTCCCGGAGCTTTGGGTAATGTCTGAGGCCTATCCCCGCTAATTTCTACCGTTTGTCGGTAGCTGTCTGTAAAAATATAGCATACACCAAAACGAGAAAATATTTCCATCGCACCTGCACAAGTGTATGGACAATGGCAATCTTCATGCGATGCATAAGTGGTGTGTGTCAGCAGGTTTTGTTTCCCAAGTTTTCCGTGAATGAGCGAGTATCTTGAGCTGTGTGACTCAGCCCGAGGGAGCCTCTTCTCCTCCAGAGTGTGTGGGGAAGGCTGTCCCCTTGGGTTGGTGCTGCACGGGTTCGCTGCGCTGTTTGGTCTTGTGCCAAGGAAGGCTGCCAACTGTGCAAGAATTTTAGGGTTGGTTTCAATTGCCGTTGCCGGTCCATAGAGTAGCGAGCATTGTAAGGCCGCTCTAGAGGTTTGCAGGCATGTGGGGTCGACCCCTGCTCCTTCCCTCCCCACCCCACGTAGGGTGTGTGTGGTGCGCTTACAGCTGCCTCAAAGTGGCTGGCCTTGTGGGAAGCCCTGTGTTT
>NC_136278.1:16894749-16897249 GCF_964198595.1 Lampetra fluviatilis
TGCCCCGTAACGCACATGAGAGCAATCCGGGCCAATTTCTCCCGTTTGATGGGGTCTATGTGTAAAAATTTTGACTTTTTTGAGTGCACGTGCAAATCTGCTGGAAAAGCCTGTGGAAGTTTCACGGCGTTCGTACGATATTTGGCGACGCAAAAATGAGCGATTTCCCAGCTCGATGGAATTCGGCGCGAGAGAAACGATGCCCCGTAACGCACATGAGAGCAATCCCGGCCAATTTCTCCCGTTTGATGGGGTCTATGTGTAAAAATTTTGACTTTTTTGAGTGCACGTGCAAATCTGCTGAAAAAGCCTGTGGAAGTTTCACGGCGTTCGTACGATATTTGGCGACGCAAAAATGAGCGATTTCCCAGCTCGAGAGAATTCGGCGCGAGAGAAACGATGCCCCGTAACGCACATGAGAGCAATCCGGGCCAATTTCTCCCGTTTGATGGGGTCTATGTGTAAAAATTTTGACTTTTTTGAGTGCAGGTGCAAATCTGCTGAAAAAGCCTGTGGAAGTTTCACGGCGTTCGTACGATATTTGGCGACGCAAAAATGAGCGATTTCCCAGCTCGATGGAATTCGGCGCGAGAGAAACGATGCCCCGTAACGCACATGAGAGCAATCCGGGCCAATTTCTCCCGTTTGATGGGGTCTATGTGTAAAAATTTTGACTTTTTTGAGTGCAGGTGCAAATCTGCTGAAAAAGCCTGTGGAAGTTTCACGGCGTTCGTACGATATTTGGCGACGCAAAAATGAGCGATTTCCCAGCTCGAGAGAATTCGGCGCGAGAGAAACGATGCCCCGTAACGCACATGAGAGCAATCCGGGCCAATTTCTCCCGTTTGATGGGGTCTATGTGTAAAAATTTTGACTTTTTTGAGTGCAGGTGCAAATCTGCTGGAAAAGCCTGTGGAAGTTTCACGGCGTTCGTACGATATTTGGCGACGCAAAAATGAGCGATTTCCCAGCTCGATGGAATTCGGAGCGAGAGAAACGATGCCCCGTAACGCACATGAGAGCAATCCCGGCCAATTTCTCCCGTTTGATGGGGTCTATGTGTACAAATTTTGACTTTTTTGAGTGCACGTGCCAATCTGCTGGAAAAGCCTGTGGAAGTTTCACGGCGTTCGTACGATATTTGGCGACGCAAAAATGAGCGATTTCCCAGCTCGATGGAATTCGGCGCGAGAGAAACGATGCCCCGTAACGCACATGAGAGCAATCCCGGCCAATTTCTCCCGTTTGATGGGGTCTATGTGTAAAAATTTTGACTTTTTTGAGTGCACGTGCAAATCTGCTGAAAAAGCCTGTGGAAGTTTCACGGCGTTCGTACGATATTTGGCGACGCAAAAATGAGCGATTTCCCAGCTCGATGGAATTCGGAGCGAGAGAAACGATGCCCCGTAACGCACATGAGAGCAATCCCGGCCAATTTCTCCCGTTTGATGGGGTCTATGTGTAAAAATTTTGACTTTTTTGAGTGCACGTGCAAATCTGCTGGAAAAGCCTGTGGAAGTTTCACGGCGTTCGTACGATATTTGGCGACGCAAAAATGAGCGATTTCCCAGCTCGATGGAATTCGGAGCGAGAGAAACGATGCCCCGTAACGCACATGAGAGCAATCCCGGCCAATTTCTCCCGTTTGATGGGGTCTATGTGTACAAATTTTGACTTTTTTGAGTGCACGTGCAAATCTGCTGAAAAAGCCTGTGGAAGTTTCACGGCGTTCGTACGATATTTGGCGACGCAAAAATGAGCGATTTCCCAGCTCGAGAGAATTCGGCGCGAGAGAAACGATGCCCCGTAACGCACATGAGAGCAATCCGGGCCAATTTCTCCCGTTTGATGGGGTCTATGTGTAAAAATTTTGACTTTTTTGAGTGCAGGTGCAAATCTGCTGAAAAAGCCTGTGGAAGTTTCACGGCGTTCGTACGATATTTGGCGACGCAAAAATGAGCGATTTCCCAGCTCGATGGAATTCGGCGCGAGAGAAACGATGCCCCGTAACGCACATGAGAGCAATCCGGGCCAATTTCTCCCGTTTGATGGGGTCTATGTGTAAAAATTTTGACTTTTTTGAGTGCAGGTGCAAATCTGCTGAAAAAGCCTGTGGAAGTTTCACGGCGTTCGTACGATATTTGGCGACGCAAAAATGAGCGATTTCCCAGCTCGAGAGAATTCGGCGCGAGAGAAACGATGCCCCGTAACGCACATGAGAGCAATCCGGGCCAATTTCTCCCGTTTGATGGGGTCTATGTGTAAAAATTTTGACTTTTTTGAGTGCAGGTGCAAATCTGCTGGAAAAGCCTGTGGAAGTTTCACGGCGTTCGTACGATATTTGGCGACGCAAAAATGAGCGATTTCCCAGCTCGATGGAATTCGGAGCGAGAGAAACGATGCCCCGTAACGCACATGAGAGCAATCCCGGCCAATTTCTCCCGTTTGATGGGGTCTATGTGTACAAATTTTGACTTTTTTGAGTGCACGTGCCAATCTG
>NC_136278.1:16907249-16912249 GCF_964198595.1 Lampetra fluviatilis
CCCGTTTGATGGGGTCTATGTGTACAAATTTTGACTTTTTTGAGTGCACGTGCAAATCTGCTGAAAAAGCCTGTGGAAGTTTCACGGCGTTCGTACGATATTTGGCGACGCAAAAATGAGCGATTTCCCAGCTCGATGGAATTCGGAGCGAGAGAAACGATGCCCCGTAACGCACATGAGAGCAATCCCGGCCAATTTCTCCCGTTTGATGGGGTCTATGTGTAAAAATTTTGACTTTTTTGAGTGCAGGTGCAAATCTGCTGAAAAAGCCTGTGGAAGTTTCACGGCGTTCGTACGATATTTGGCGACGCAAAAATGAGCGATTTCCCAGCTCGAGAGAATTCGGCGCGAGAGAAACGATGCCCCGTAACGCACATGAGAGCAATCCGGGCCAATTTCTCCCGTTTGATGGGGTCTATGTGTAAAAATTTTGACTTTTTTGAGTGCAGGTGCAAATCTGCTGAAAAAGCCTGTGGAAGTTTCACGGCGTTCGTACGATATTTGGCGACGCAAAAATGAGCGATTTCCCAGCTCGATGGAATTCGGCGCGACAGAAACGATGCCCCGTAACGCACATGAGAGCAATCCGGGCCAATTTCTCCCGTTTGATGGGGTCTATGTGTAAAAATTTTGACTTTTTTGAGTGCACGTGCAAATCTGCTGAAAAAGCCTGTGGAAGTTTCACGGCGTTCGTACGATATTTGGCGACGCAAAAATGAGCGATTTCCCAGCTCGAGAGAATTCGGCGCGAGAGAAACGATGCCCCGTAACGCACATGAGAGCAATCCCGGCCAATTTCTCCCGTTTGATGGGGTCTATGTGTAAAAATTTTGACTTTTTTGAGTGCACGTGCAAATCTGCTGAAAAAGCCTGTGGAAGTTTCACGGCGTTCGTACGATATTTGGCGACGCAAAAATGAGCGATTTCCCAGCTCGATGGAATTCGGAGCGAGAGAAACGATGCCCCGTAACGCACATGAGAGCAATCCCGGCCAATTTCTCCCGTTTGATGGGGTCTATGTGTAAAAATTTTGACTTTTTTGAGTGCACGTGCAAATCTGCTGAAAAAGCCTGTGGAAGTTTCACGGCGTTCGTACGATATTTGGCGACGCAAAAATGAGCGATTTCCCAGCTCGAGAGAATTCGGCGCGAGAGAAACGATGCCCCGTAACGCACATGAGAGCAATCCCGGCCAATTTCTCCCGTTTGATGGGGTCTATGTGTACAAATTTTGACTTTTTTGAGTGCACGTGCCAATCTGCTGGAAAAGCCTGTGGAAGTTTCACGGCGTTCGTACGATATTTGGCGACGCAAAAATGAGCGATTTCCCAGCTCGATGGAATTCGGCGCGACAGAAACGATGCCCCGTA
This sequence comes from Lampetra fluviatilis, assembly GCF_964198595.1. Lineage (NCBI taxonomy): Eukaryota > Metazoa > Chordata > Hyperoartia > Petromyzontiformes > Petromyzontidae > Lampetra > Lampetra fluviatilis. The sequence goes on from NC_136278.1 coordinate 16,908,619, forward strand.
ACGCACATGAGAGCAATCCGGGCCAATTTCTCCCGTTTGATGGGGTCTATGTGTAAAAATTTTGACTTTTTTGAGTGCACGTGCAAATCTGCTGGAAAAGCCTGTGGAAGTTTCACGGCGTTCGTACGATATTTGGCGACGCAAAAATGAGCGATTTCCCAGCTCGAGAGAATTCGGCGCGAGAGAAACGATGCCCCGTAACGCACATGAGAGCAATCCGGGCCAATTTCTCCCGTTTGATGGGGTCTATGTGTAAAAATTTTGACTTTTTTGAGTGCAGGTGCAAATCTGCTGAAAAAGCATGTGGAAGTTTCACGGCGTTCGTACGATATTTGGCGACGCAAAAATGAGCGATTTCCCAGCTCGAGAGAATTCGGCGCGAGAGAAACGATGCCCCGTAACGCACATGAGAGCAATCCGGGCCAATTTCTCCCGTTTGATGGGGTCTATGTGTAAAAATTTTGACTTTTTTGAGTGCAGGTGCAAATCTGCTGGAAAAGCCTGTGGAAGTTTCACGGCGTTCGTACGATATTTGGCGACGCAAAAATGAGCGATTTCCCAGCTCGATGGAATTCGGCGCGAGAGAAACGATGCCCCGTAACGCACATGAGAGCAATCCGGGCCAATTTCTCCCGTTTGATGGGGTCTATGTGTAAAAATTTTGACTTTTTTGAGTGCACGTGCAAATCTGCTGAAAAAGCCTGTGGAAGTTTCACGGCGTTCGTACGATATTTGGCGACGCAAAAATGAGCGATTTCCCAGCTCGATGGAATTCGGAGCGAGAGAAACGATGCCCCGTAACGCACATGAGAGCAATCCCGGCCAATTTCTCCCGTTTGATGGGGTCTATGTGTAAAAATTTTGACTTTTTTGAGTGCACGTGCAAATCTGCTGAAAAAGCCTGTGGAAGTTTCACGGCGTTCGTACGATATTTGGCGACGCAAAAATGAGCGATTTCCCAGCTCGAGAGAATTCGGCGCGAGAGAAACGATGCCCCGTAACGCACATGAGAGCAATCCGGGCCAATTTCTCCCGTTTGATGGGGTCTATGTGTAAAAATTTTGACTTTTTTGAGTGCAGGTGCAAATCTGCTGAAAAAGCCTGTGGAAGTTTCACGGCGTTCGTACGATATTTGGCGACGCAAAAATGAGCGATTTCCCAGCTCGATGGAATTCGGCGCGAGAGAAACGATGCCCCGTAACGCACATGAGAGCAATCCGGGCCAATTTCTCCCGTTTGATGGGGTCTATGTGTAAAAATTTTGACTTTTTTGAGTGCAGGTGCAAATCTGCTGAAAAAGCCTGTGGAAGTTTCACGGCGTTCGTACGATATTTGGCGACGCAAAAATGAGCGATTTCCCAGCTCGAGAGAATTCGGCGCGAGAGAAACGATGCCCCGTAACGCACATGAGAGCAATCCGGGCCAATTTCTCCCGTTTGATGGGGTCTATGTGTAAAAATTTTGACTTTTTTGAGTGCAGGTGCAAATCTGCTGGAAAAGCCTGTGGAAGTTTCACGGCGTTCGTACGATATTTGGCGACGCAAAAATGAGCGATTTCCCAGCTCGATGGAATTCGGAGCGAGAGAAACGATGCCCCGTAACGCACATGAGAGCAATCCCGGCCAATTTCTCCCGTTTGATGGGGTCTATGTGTACAAATTTTGACTTTTTTGAGTGCACGTGCCAATCTGCTGGAAAAGCCTGTGGAAGTTTCACGGCGTTCGTACGATATTTGGCGACGCAAAAATGAGCGATTTCCCAGCTCGATGGAATTCGGCGCGAGAGAAACGATGCCCCGTAACGCACATGAGAGCAATCCCGGCCAATTTCTCCCGTTTGATGGGGTCTATGTGTAAAAATTTTGACTTTTTTGAGTGCACGTGCAAATCTGCTGAAAAAGCCTGTGGAAGTTTCACGGCGTTCGTACGATATTTGGCGACGCAAAAATGAGCGATTTCCCAGCTCGATGGAATTCGGAGCGAGAGAAACGATGCCCCGTAACGCACATGAGAGCAATCCCGGCCAATTTCTCCCGTTTGATGGGGTCTATGTGTAAAAATTTTGACTTTTTTGAGTGCACGTGCAAATCTGCTGAAAAAGCCTGTGGAAGTTTCACGGCGTTCGTACGATATTTGGCGACGCAAAAATGAGCGATTTCCCAGCTCGAGAGAATTCGGCGCGAGAGAAACGATGCCCCGTAACGCACATGAGAGCAATCCGGGCCAATTTCTCCCGTTTGATGGGGTCTATGTGTAAAAATTTTGACTTTTTTGAGTGCACGTGCAAATCTGCTGGAAAAGCCTGTGGAAGTTTCACGGCGTTCGTACGATATTTGGCGACGCAAAAATGAGCGATTTCCCAGCTCGATGGAATTCGGAGCGAGAGAAACGATGCCCCGTAACGCACATGAGAGCAATCCCGGCCAATTTCTCCCGTTTGATGGGGTCTATGTGTACAAATTTTGACTTTTTTGAGTGCACGTGCCAATCTGCTGGAAAAGCCTGTGGAAGTTTCATCCGACGAAAAAAGCACGTTCTCGAGAAAGCAGGAGAGCTAAGTCATTCACAAATTAGCTGGATTTGGCTTGTGGTTCGTTTCCCAAGTAACAGAGCGGCATCAACCTTTAAGTGCACGCCAGTACATCCCCGTGGGATACAGGGGGTCTCGGCGGACTTTGCTCGGGGGAAAAACGTCGAGGTGAGCCGCCTGGCCATGCTGTTCATGGGTCTCTCCTTTTTAAGTTTCGCCTGCCAATTTATTTTCTCTAGCGGTTTTATACACTAACACTCGATGTTTTGGGAAAGGAATACAATTGTTCAAAAAACGTCTTCGCAATTCATGTCGTTAGATTGCTAATGAAAATTCGTAAAAAAACGTACACGCCATACATGTTCTTTGCTTCCCTCTCGATACAAGTGAAGGGGAAAAACAGCCTTAACGGTTGCTAAAAAAATCGCCCTTTACATATACATGGGTCGTCTTCCCCTCTCGACAACGGAGACAAGTAACCCACGCCAGGCACTGTCAGTAACTGCCATAGATCTGCTTTAAAATGCCCATTCGTCTTGCGTCGCTCACGTTCCCGGAGCTTTGGGTAATGTCTGAGGCCTATCCCCGCTAATTTCTACCGTTTGTCGGTAGCTGTCTGTAAAAATATAGCATACACCAAAACGAGAAAATATTTCCATCGCACCTGCACAAGTGTATGGACAATGGCAATCTTCATGCGATGCATAAGTGGTGTGTGTCAGCAGGTTTTGTTTCCCAAGTTTTCCGTGAATGAGCGAGTATCTTGAGCTGTGTGACTCAGCCCGAGGGAGCCTCTTCTCCTCCAGAGTGTGTGGGGAAGGCTGTCCCCTTGGGTTGGTGCTGCACGGGTTCGCTGCGCTGTTTGGTCTTGTGCCAAGGAAGGCTGCCAACTGTGCAAGAATTTTAGGGTTGGTTTCAATTGCCGTTGCCGGTCCATAGAGTAGCGAGCATTGTAAGGCCGCTCTAGAGGTTTGCAGGCATGTGGGGTCGACCCCTGCTCCTTCCCTCCCCACCCCACGTAGGGTGTGTGTGGTGCGCTTACAGCTGCCTCAAAGTGGCTGGCCTTGTGGGAAGCCCTGTGTTTTGTGAGCTTTCAGCACCG
>NC_136278.1:16917249-16924749 GCF_964198595.1 Lampetra fluviatilis
CACGCAGGCACAAAGCCGGGAAATGACACCAATAAAACTCCCGGGCAATGGCTCAAAGGAAATTAACACGCTCTCAGAAATAAATAAATAAGCGCATGCGCCGGGCGCTTCCACCGTGGAAACAACCGTCTTTGTCTTCCCACAACACGGACAGCAAAAATTGCACACGCAAGGAATAACATCTCCATGAGAGATCGGGTCACGATGAAACATCGGGAACACGGTTTCGGCATAACTGGGGCATAATGGAATAAGTCGCATTTCAACTTCCAAACCAAAACAACTTAAGCTGTGTGAGACAAAAGATATGATCCCCGAGCGAGGGCGGAAATAATTAAGCTCGCTTAACGCGTAGGTTGTCGCGACAAATATTATTCAGTAACAAAAACATGGATTCGAATATCTCTTTTATATATATATAACTCGACGCGAATCATCGGTCTGGCTAATGTATAACTTCGTTGGCGCCGTCACGAGCCCCCCCCCTTCCAGAACGACAACAACTGTGTCTTCAAAGCGAAACACACGGACGGACACACACACGGATGCAGATGGTCACACATAGGAAGGTTTTATGACAGACTTTGAACAACTCGGGAAACGGAGGGGATTTTTCTCAATATAAGCCGGGGAAAAATCCATTCAACTCACTTCGTCAGGGGCCTGGCCCTCCACCACACATCGCCAGGGCTTCGACTCCACCACAGATCGTCAAGAAGCCTTCGTCATCCAGCATGACGAGAATCGCGAGGTAGCGACGTGCTGCTACAAGCCGAGGTCTGCACCACCTAAGAAGAATTACTACACTGAGCCGCCGAGCTGCGAGTGAAACGGACGGAGATTCCAGCTATCACTCTCGAGCCAACAACTTCAACCCAACGTCAATATCAGCAACGAGCGAAAGCATCGTTCATCGCCAGAGCGACAACCAACGAGAACCGACTCGTCATCCAGCAGTGGAGAGAAAGAGCGCGCCACCGCGCCGTCAGCTACGAGAGCGCGCCACCGCGCCGTCAGCTACGAGAGCGCGCCACCGCGCCGTCAGCTACGAGAGCGCGCCACCGCGCCGTCAGCTACGAGAGCGCGCCACCGCGCCGTCAGCTACGAGAGCGCGCCACCGCGCCGTCAGCTACGAGAGCGCGCCACCGCGCCGTCAGCTACGAGAGCGCGCCGTCAGCTACGAGAGCGCGCCACCGCGCCGTCAGCTACGAGAGCGCGCCACCGCGCCGTCAGCTACCGAGAGCGCGCCACCGCGCCGTCAGCTACGAGAGCGCGCCACCGCGCCGTCAGCTACCGAGAGCGCGCCACCGCGCCGTCAGCTACCGAGGGCCGCCAAGCGCCGCCAAGCGCCGCCGCTCACCTCATCGCGGAGAAAGTGTCAGCTGCAACTCGCACAGACGGCAGAGAGGTTGTATCACTCCCCACATACAGACTCGAGGAAACACAGAGAAAATCTTGTCAAACCAGTTTCCTTTGTCATAGAGCCTCGCCGAAGAATTAATTAAAACAGAGCCAGATTAGCTCTCCCGCAACACGCCCTCACCCACCATTGACTCCAACATTCCGTTAAAAGAATATTATACTTACCGATGAATCTATTGACATATACTTTCGCCTCGGGGATACAATAAGTGCTTTTATTAACGCAAAACGAAATGTGTCATGCTTGTTTTCAAACTCGGCCAGTCGCCGATGGTGATCGATACAAAAACGAACTAATGAGATGCCTGGTGGAGAGGTAGAGGTTACGATTGCATAATAATTTTTGGTCATTCAGTTCGTTAAATGCACAATATCGAAAATGCATAAGAGTTTGAGTTATTCAATTTAGTAAATGCATAAGTGTTCATTCATTCATTTTAGTCAATGCTTAATCTCGTAATTGCATAAGAATTTTAGTTATCAATATTAGTCGAATGCACAATATCGAAAATGCATAAGAGTTTTGAGTTATTCAATTTAGTAAATGCATAAGTGTTTATTCATTCATTTTAGTCAATGCTTAATCTCGCAATTGCATAAGAATTTGAGTTATTCATATTAATCGAATGCATGATATCGCAAATGTATAGGGGTTTGGTTATTCATGAATTATTGACGCATGTTCGACCTGCATGATAGAATGTCACATGCTTGTTAGAATAAAATTGCTTGACACCAACTGTTCGAGTGCTTCTTTCCAAGTCCATGCAAAACCATCTTATTTTTGATAACTGTATCCTGTGATGAGATATGAAAATGGAGACCTAAATATCATAACACACGCTAGGATAATCGGTAAACGTTTAATCATTGATCATCGTGTTATCCTGATTGACATAACTCTGGATAAACGAAGCTGAGCCTAATTACCACAACCGCTCACATTAACATCATCGCAAGCATCCGCAGACATTACTACGATTATCTCCGCGATTATCATAATTGATGCATACGATTACTCACACTATCATAATATATGCATATAATCACATGCATTATCATAATTTATGCATGTTAATACACACATTAACATAATTAATGCGATTTGCGCATTTTTTGGAAAATTATTAATTTTTATTATTTTCATCAAAATTTCATAACTCCGACACATACAACATAATGGGGGCTCGTCCGGGATTTCTCACAGACAGTGTTTTGCATGGATGATGGAATGAATCACTTCGTGTTAACCAGAATATCGTGACCAAACATTGCATTGTGATTGTAAACGGGCGTAAAACAAAAAAAACGCCCTCTAAGGTTAAAACCCAGAATAGCAGGTTGAAACAGAGACAGTGGAATTAAGATAATATCGTATCAAACCGATTGCACCCTGTGATAAATGGTGTTAGAGGTACGCACTCTGAATCGGAAAATAACAATAGCTCGAGTCAAACTGACTACACTCTGTGAGATAATTGTTTTATATGCACTCTAAAAGGAATTGTCAAAGTAACTCTTGCCATACCTAAGATGCTAGGATTAGGAATAATTTTTGAATGGGTTACGGGGTACGGGGAACTCGTATTAAAACGTACCGACCAATCTGTTACAAAGCAGTACAGTCAGAGAGACATATGGGAAGGGAGCTGTATCGATAACACGAACACACCTCGGGGGAAACTAATTGACTGGATAAAATGTAAGGAAGGCGAACACGATGCAAAAGCTGCAGAGAAGGCAGGACAGGACTCATGCCTTTTCACACAGGCATACAGACAGGGATGGTGGAATGAAGGAAAATTCGGAATGGAAACAGGAGAGAAATCGTCTCTAATAAACGAGGAAAAATGTCCTCACACCATCGTAAGGGAGGAGAAATCAGGGCTCGCGACACCAGCGAAACTCACAGACGTGGATCCACAGAATAAATATGGAAGTAACATTAAATCACACTCTTGGGTACGTGGACAGAGTCCAGGGACTAATCGCAAAAAAATTATGGATATCGAACAAAAAATCCTTGACAAACAGAAACCTTCACAATTCGAGAGAAGGGATGGAGAGATACATATGCAAACAAAAACATGTGAGATTGACAACTTCACAGATAGAGGGAAGCAAAATGTTAAAGTAAAGTCGACAGGACGTGCTCCACTAAGGGCAGAGGCAAAAACTGAAGGGAAATGGCAACACGAGCGACACGGCACTGGGCGCGCACACAGGAAATGCACACCGCTTAATCACGCCCCACACAGAACAGATAAAAGTGACAGATTGCCTGATGATAACTTGTTTGATGATGACGCTGTCGGCAATCAACTTTCGGAATACCTATTCACCAGTAAAACCCTTAAATTGATGGACAAGGCTCTAATCAGAATTCCCGATTTTGACCCCCACAATAAGACTATGGATATCCACACACATATCGCAACAATAGAAGAGGAGGCAATGATTAGAGGGCTGATGAGACGGGATGAAAAAGCGAGTTTGTTGAAACGAAGCTTACATAAAGATTCTATTCCATGGGTAAAGTCACTACCACACAAGGTTAGAAATGATTTTAAACAACTGAGCCTGGCAGTGATTCGGAAGTTTGGAGAATATTCGACACTCACTGAAGGGTTTTATGCTGTAAAATCGATGACCCAGGGCATGGACCAAGATCCACGTGACTACCTCGTACAATTTAAAAGAGCGTATTACGCAGGCGATGTGAATCAATACCACGAAGGAGATAAAATGTTCAAAATTATGTTTTTTGAATCCTTGAGCCCAGAGATTACAGAAAGGGTGAGAATGGTTTTGAATCCAGAAACCGCATCCTTACGCCGCATAGAGAGCAAGGCGTACATGGCATGGTTGTACAGAGCTAAGAATCAGAATTCGGATCCAGAACACAGGGAGAGGGATAAGGAACCCAGCCTCTCAGAGAGGAATAAAAATCACCGAACAGTCCCACAATGCCTAGAAGAGCAAACACACACGCACCTGTGGCAAAATAACCCAGAGAGAGGTTGGCACGAGAATGAGAGCGGCACAAAGCCGAACATTCAGAGGAATCGCAGGAGGGGGAGGTTCAGAACAGAACCATACCAACACCCCATGCCACGACACACACAAGGTCAAAATTACCCACAGAGATGGCGAAGTAACAATCCAAAAAAAATTTGGCACCCAAATGGGAAAAACACTGGGCCAAAAATGTACGAGAATCGTAGGAGGGAGAGGTTCAGAACAGAACCATATCAACACCCCATCCCACGACACACGCAAGGCTCAAATTATGCACAGAGATGGCGAGATAACCACCTAGCGGGAAGGTGTTACACAGACCGCGGAAGTATGGATGCGAACATTCAGGAGAATCGCAAGAGGGGAGGTCAAACACAATCGATCCAATTCCGACCAATTCCTCCACCGGCTATACCAGGAGGGAATAGAGGAATAACACAGAATGCGGTACAAATACATGATGAACCACCCGCCGAGGTTTTGTTAAACCCCGAGCTCAATGGGAAATACAAGCAGGCTGCAGGTGACAGGGCGGGCAAAAACACGGGCGGTGCTCTTGTGAAAGGCGCGCGGATCGGGTGCGGGGTTGCATTGAGGCGTGATCGGACAGTAGATAACAGACAGCAGAGACAAAGAGAGCACACAGAGACACGCCCTGAGGAGCGCAGGCGTGAGCCTTTGAATGAAAAATATCCAAGGGAAACCAAAATGTACGTGGATCGGAGTGCTAAAATGGAGACAAATGTTCATGACATATCGGGAATGGTGTTAAAATCTAACACACTCGTAAAAACAAAGAGGGCAACATTACGAGGGACAGAATTAAATCGACACACAAACTCGGCAAATGTGCATGTAATCGCAGAGAGAGCGAATGCCACGAACCAAGTGTCAAAGTGGGTTGTGTGCGCGAATTCTGATTATGTACAGCACAATTTTTCACCACACACTCCCACGACGCGAGAGAGTGAGAGAGAAAATTACAAAAACGAACCCGAAAACCGTGATCGAATTATCAAAGTGATAAGTGGTAAACCAGGCAACATGAGGAAGGTGACGCATAAATGCGTTCGAAACCGCTACCTAGCGTTTCCCAGGATTTAACAAAAACAAAGATGAAATTCGTCGGAATTATGATGTATGAGAACCATGTAACTGATGATATCGATGTTTTAACGTGTTGTTAATTTCCTTGCTTAATTCAAATGTAACCATGGTAAGCAAAAACAAAAATGAATATTCGTCGGAATTATGATGTACGAGAACCAATGTAACGCAATATCGATGTTAACGGTTGTTATTTCCTTTGCTAATTCAGATGTAACCAGATTAAGATTGTAATACGTGCACGCGCGTTGTAAGAAATAACCGCCGAGAGTAAGGGCGGCTGATGGGATGCATGACATAAAAAGGGGGCATTACTTTGTTTGAAAATTCGCCAGTGGCCAAATCGACCCCTGATAATTTTCAAAAGGGCGGACTGTTGGATATATGCCCCCCTTTTTAATTTTAAAAATTATTTTTTTTTTAAGAATTATTCTGCCAACATAGATAATATCGTTTTTTAATATACACGGGGCAACGTGAGAACGGACACGCCCTCACACTCCCACAGAGGCCCCCACACACTAACACAGATGTGCGCACACCTCATTTCAAAGGAAAGAGGGCATGAAAGAAGGGTAATCAAGATCATAAAAAAAACTCCCCGAATTTCACACAAGAGGAACAAGGGAGGGGGGAATGGTAGCCGGGGGGGTTCTGGAAGAAACATCCGTTCGTAAAGGGAAAAAAACCCTTTTATAAGTACAAAACCAGGCCACGAAATATATAATTATATTCTTAACAAAGGAACAACATTAACAAAAAAACACAAACGGGTTTTGAACCATGTTAGACAAACTAGTACAACTTAGCCATGAAGTAAGCAAACAGTATCCATCCTCACTACAATTGAAAATCAGACTACAGTCTGCACCAGAATCGCGACCCATCATTGTTAATTAAATACTGACATTATTTACCTTTATAGAATTTCTACACGGCCGGGCCGAAGCATCGAAGAACAATTATGGCATATATTTCGCTCCAAAACAAAATTCTTAGCCGGGATAGCAGATTAAATAATCACAAGAAGTCAAATAATAAGTACGGAATTAAAGTGAATATCCTAGGAGCTAACGGTGAATAAGGCTCTCAAAATTAACCAAACACAACAACCCCCTGAAAACAACAGCAGCAACACGACCGTCTTTGTCTTTCCGAGAGGATCTCCACACGCAGGCACAAAGCCGGGAAATGACACCAATAAAACTCCCGGGCAATGGCTCAAAGGAAATTAACACGCTCTCAGAAATAAATAAATAAGCGCATGCGCCGGGCGCTTCCACCGTGGAAACAACCGTCTTTGTCTTCCCACAACACGGACAGCAAAAATTGCACACGCAAGGAATAACATCTCCATGAGAGATCGGGTCACGATGAAACATCGGGAACACGGTTTCGGCATAACTGGGGCATAATGGAATAAGTCGCATTTCAACTTCCAAACCAAAACAACTTAAGCTGTGTGAGACAAAAGATATGATCCCCGAGCGAGGGCGGAAATAATTAAGCTCGCTTAACGCGTAGGTTGTCGCGACAAATATTATTCAGTAACAAAAACATGGATTCGAATATCTCTTTTATATATATATAACTCGACGCGAATCATCGGTCTGGCTAATGTATAACTTCGTTGGCGCCGTCACGAGCCCCCCCCCTTCCAGAACGACAACAACTGTGTCTTCAAAGCGAAACACACGGACGGACACACACACGGATGCAGATGGTCACACATAGGAAGGTTTTATGACAGACTTTGAACAACTCGGGAAACGGAGGGGATTTTTCTCAATATAAGCCGGGGAAAAATCCATTCAACTCACTTCGTCAGGGGCCTGGCCCTCCACCACACATCGCCAGGGCTTCGACTCCACCACAGATCGTCAAGAAGCCTTCGTCATCCAGCATGACGAGAATCGCGAGGTAGCGACGTGCTGCTACAAGCCGAGGTCTGCA
>NC_136278.1:16932249-16934749 GCF_964198595.1 Lampetra fluviatilis
TGGAAGTTTCACGGCGTTCGTACGATATTTGGCGACGCAAAAATGAGCGATTTCCCAGCTCGATGGAATTCGGAGCGAGAGAAACGATGCCCCGTAACGCACATGAGAGCAATCCCGGCCAATTTCTCCCGTTTGATGGGGTCTATGTGTACAAATTTTGACTTTTTTGAGTGCACGTGCCAATCTGCTGGAAAAGCCTGTGGAAGTTTCACGGCGTTCGTACGATATTTGGCGACGCAAAAATGAGCGATTTCCCAGCTCGATGGAATTCGGCGCGACAGAAACGATGCCCCGTAACGCACATGAGAGCAATCCGGGCCAATTTCTCCCGTTTGATGGGGTCTATGTGTAAAAATTTTGACTTTTTTGAGTGCAGGTGCAAATCTGCTGAAAAAGCCTGTGGAAGTTTCACGGCGTTCGTACGATATTTGGCGACGCAAAAATGAGCGATTTCCCAGCTCGAGAGAATTCGGCGCGAGAGAAACGATGCCCCGTAACGCACATGAGAGCAATCCGGGCCAATTTCTCCCGTTTGATGGGGTCTATGTGTACAAATTTTGACTTTTTTGAGTGCACGTGCCAATCTGCTGGAAAAGCCTGTGGAAGTTTCACGGCGTTCGTACGATATTTGGCGACGCAAAAATGAGCGATTTCCCAGCTCGATGGAATTCGGCGCGACAGAAACGATGCCCCGTAACGCACATGAGAGCAATCCGGGCCAATTTCTCCCGTTTGATGGGGTCTATGTGTAAAAATTTTGACTTTTTTGAGTGCAGGTGCAAATCTGCTGAAAAAGCCTGTGGAAGTTTCACGGCGTTCGTACGATATTTGGCGACGCAAAAATGAGCGATTTCCCAGCTCGAGAGAATTCGGAGCGAGAGAAACGATGCCCCGTAACGCACATGAGAGCAATCCCGGCCAATTTCTCCCGTTTGATGGGGTCTATGTGTACAAATTTTGACTTTTTTGAGTGCACGTGCCAATCTGCTGGAAAAGCCTGTGGAAGTTTCACGGCGTTCGTACGATATTTGGCGACGCAAAAATGAGCGATTTCCCAGCTCGATGGAATTCGGCGCGACAGAAACGATGCCCCGTAACGCACATGAGAGCAATCCGGGCCAATTTCTCCCGTTTGATGGGGTCTATGTGTAAAAATTTTGACTTTTTTGAGTGCAGGTGCAAATCTGCTGAAAAAGCCTGTGGAAGTTTCACGGCGTTCGTACGATATTTGGCGACGCAAAAATGAGCGATTTCCCAGCTCGAGAGAATTCGGCGCGAGAGAAACGATGCCCCGTAACGCACATGAGAGCAATCCGGGCCAATTTCTCCCGTTTGATGGGGTCTATGTGTAAAAATTTTGACTTTTTTGAGTGCACGTGCAAATCTGCTGGAAAAGCCTGTGGAAGTTTCACGGCGTTCGTACGATATTTGGCGACGCAAAAATGAGCGATTTCCCAGCTCGATGGAATTCGGAGCGAGAGAAACGATGCCCCGTAACGCACATGAGAGCAATCCCGGCCAATTTCTCCCGTTTGATGGGGTCTATGTGTACAAATTTTGACTTTTTTGAGTGCACGTGCCAATCTGCTGGAAAAGCCTGTGGAAGTTTCACGGCGTTCGTACGATATTTGGCGACGCAAAAATGAGCGATTTCCCAGCTCGATGGAATTCGGCGCGACAGAAACGATGCCCCGTAACGCACATGAGAGCAATCCCGGCCAATTTCTCCCGTTTGATGGGGTCTATGTGTAAAAATTTTGACTTTTTTGAGTGCACGTGCAAATCTGCTGAAAAAGCCTGTGGAAGTTTCACGGCGTTCGTACGATATTTGGCGACGCAAAAATGAGCGATTTCCCAGCTCGATGGAATTCGGCGCGAGAGAAACGATGCCCCGTAACGCACATGAGAGCAATCCCGGCCAATTTCTCCCGTTTGATGGGGTCTATGTGTAAAAATTTTGACTTTTTTGAGTGCACGTGCCAATCTGCTGGAAAAGCCTGTGGAAGTTTCATCCGACGAAAAAAGCACGTTCTCGAGAAAGCAGGAGAGCTAAGTCATTCACAAATTAGCTGGATTTGGCTTGTGGTTCGTTTCCCAAGTAACAGAGCGGCATCAACCTTTAAGTGCACGCCAGTACATCCCCGTGGGATACAGGGGGTCTCGGCGGACTTTGCTCGGGGGAAAAACGTCGAGGTGAGCCGCCTGGCCATGCTGTTCATGGGTCTCTCCTTTTTAAGTTTCGCCTGCCAATTTATTTTCTCTAGCGGTTTTATACACTAACACTCGATGTTTTGGGAAAGGAATACAATTGTTCAAAAAACGTCTTCGCAATTCATGTCGTTAGATTGCTAATGAAAATTCGTAAAAAAACGTACACGCCATACATGTTCTTTGCTTCCCTCTCGATACAAGTGAAGGGGAAAAACAGCCTTAACGGTTGCTAAAAAAATCGCCCTTTACATATACATGGGTCGTCTTCCCCTCTCGACAACGGAGACAA
>NC_136278.1:16944749-16947249 GCF_964198595.1 Lampetra fluviatilis
AAAATGAGCGATTTCCCAGCTCGAGAGAATTCGGCGCGAGAGAAACGATGCCCCGTAACGCACATGAGAGCAATCCGGGCCAATTTCTCCCGTTTGATGGGGTCTATGTGTACAAATTTTGACTTTTTTGAGTGCACGTGCCAATCTGCTGGAAAAGCCTGTGGAAGTTTCACGGCGTTCGTACGATATTTGGCGACGCAAAAATGAGCGATTTCCCAGCTCGATGGAATTCGGCGCGACAGAAACGATGCCCCGTAACGCACATGAGAGCAATCCGGGCCAATTTCTCCCGTTTGATGGGGTCTATGTGTAAAAATTTTGACTTTTTTGAGTGCAGGTGCAAATCTGCTGAAAAAGCCTGTGGAAGTTTCACGGCGTTCGTACGATATTTGGCGACGCAAAAATGAGCGATTTCCCAGCTCGAGAGAATTCGGAGCGAGAGAAACGATGCCCCGTAACGCACATGAGAGCAATCCCGGCCAATTTCTCCCGTTTGATGGGGTCTATGTGTACAAATTTTGACTTTTTTGAGTGCACGTGCCAATCTGCTGGAAAAGCCTGTGGAAGTTTCACGGCGTTCGTACGATATTTGGCGACGCAAAAATGAGCGATTTCCCAGCTCGATGGAATTCGGCGCGACAGAAACGATGCCCCGTAACGCACATGAGAGCAATCCGGGCCAATTTCTCCCGTTTGATGGGGTCTATGTGTAAAAATTTTGACTTTTTTGAGTGCAGGTGCAAATCTGCTGAAAAAGCCTGTGGAAGTTTCACGGCGTTCGTACGATATTTGGCGACGCAAAAATGAGCGATTTCCCAGCTCGAGAGAATTCGGCGCGAGAGAAACGATGCCCCGTAACGCACATGAGAGCAATCCGGGCCAATTTCTCCCGTTTGATGGGGTCTATGTGTAAAAATTTTGACTTTTTTGAGTGCACGTGCAAATCTGCTGGAAAAGCCTGTGGAAGTTTCACGGCGTTCGTACGATATTTGGCGACGCAAAAATGAGCGATTTCCCAGCTCGATGGAATTCGGAGCGAGAGAAACGATGCCCCGTAACGCACATGAGAGCAATCCCGGCCAATTTCTCCCGTTTGATGGGGTCTATGTGTACAAATTTTGACTTTTTTGAGTGCACGTGCCAATCTGCTGGAAAAGCCTGTGGAAGTTTCACGGCGTTCGTACGATATTTGGCGACGCAAAAATGAGCGATTTCCCAGCTCGATGGAATTCGGCGCGACAGAAACGATGCCCCGTAACGCACATGAGAGCAATCCCGGCCAATTTCTCCCGTTTGATGGGGTCTATGTGTAAAAATTTTGACTTTTTTGAGTGCACGTGCAAATCTGCTGAAAAAGCCTGTGGAAGTTTCACGGCGTTCGTACGATATTTGGCGACGCAAAAATGAGCGATTTCCCAGCTCGATGGAATTCGGCGCGAGAGAAACGATGCCCCGTAACGCACATGAGAGCAATCCCGGCCAATTTCTCCCGTTTGATGGGGTCTATGTGTAAAAATTTTGACTTTTTTGAGTGCACGTGCCAATCTGCTGGAAAAGCCTGTGGAAGTTTCATCCGACGAAAAAAGCACGTTCTCGAGAAAGCAGGAGAGCTAAGTCATTCACAAATTAGCTGGATTTGGCTTGTGGTTCGTTTCCCAAGTAACAGAGCGGCATCAACCTTTAAGTGCACGCCAGTACATCCCCGTGGGATACAGGGGGTCTCGGCGGACTTTGCTCGGGGGAAAAACGTCGAGGTGAGCCGCCTGGCCATGCTGTTCATGGGTCTCTCCTTTTTAAGTTTCGCCTGCCAATTTATTTTCTCTAGCGGTTTTATACACTAACACTCGATGTTTTGGGAAAGGAATACAATTGTTCAAAAAACGTCTTCGCAATTCATGTCGTTAGATTGCTAATGAAAATTCGTAAAAAAACGTACACGCCATACATGTTCTTTGCTTCCCTCTCGATACAAGTGAAGGGGAAAAACAGCCTTAACGGTTGCTAAAAAAATCGCCCTTTACATATACATGGGTCGTCTTCCCCTCTCGACAACGGAGACAAGTAACCCACGCCAGGCACTGTCAGTAACTGCCATAGATCTGCTTTAAAATGCCCATTCGTCTTGCGTCGCTCACGTTCCCGGAGCTTTGGGTAATGTCTGAGGCCTATCCCCGCTAATTTCTACCGTTTGTCGGTAGCTGTCTGTAAAAATATAGCATACACCAAAACGAGAAAATATTTCCATCGCACCTGCACAAGTGTATGGACAATGGCAATCTTCATGCGATGCATAAGTGGTGTGTGTCAGCAGGTTTTGTTTCCCAAGTTTTCCGTGAATGAGCGAGTATCTTGAGCTGTGTGACTCAGCCCGAGGGAGCCTCTTCTCCTCCAGAGTGTGTGGGGAAGGCTGTCCCCTTGGGTTGGTGCTGCACGGGTTCGCTGCGCTGTTTGGTCTTGTGCCAAGGAAGGCTGCCAACTGTGCAAGAATTTTAGGGTTGGT
>NC_136278.1:16957249-16979749 GCF_964198595.1 Lampetra fluviatilis
CAGAAACGATGCCCCGTAACGCACATGAGAGCAATCCGGGCCAATTTCTCCCGTTTGATGGGGTCTATGTGTAAAAATTTTGACTTTTTTGAGTGCACGTGCAAATCTGCTGAAAAAGCCTGTGGAAGTTTCACGGCGTTCGTACGATATTTGGCGACGCAAAAATGAGCGATTTCCCAGCTCGAGAGAATTCGGCGCGAGAGAAACGATGCCCCGTAACGCACATGAGAGCAATCCGGGCCAATTTCTCCCGTTTGATGGGGTCTATGTGTAAAAATTTTGACTTTTTTGAGTGCACGTGCAAATCTGCTGAAAAAGCCTGTGGAAGTTTCACGGCGTTCGTACGATATTTGGCGACGCAAAAATGAGCGATTTCCCAGCTCGATGGAATTCGGCGCGAGAGAAACGATGCCCCGTAACGCACATGAGAGCAATCCCGGCCAATTTCTCCCGTTTGATGGGGTCTATGTGTACAAATTTTGACTTTTTTGAGTGCACGTGCCAATCTGCTGGAAAAGCCTGTGGAAGTTTCACGGCGTTCGTACGATATTTGGCGACGCAAAAATGAGCGATTTCCCAGCTCGATGGAATTCGGCGCGACAGAAACGATGCCCCGTAACGCACATGAGAGCAATCCGGGCCAATTTCTCCCGTTTGATGGGGTCTATGTGTAAAAATTTTGACTTTTTTGAGTGCAGGTGCAAATCTGCTGGAAAAGCCTGTGGAAGTTTCACGGCATTCGTACGATATTTGGCGACGCAAAAATGAGCGATTTCCAAGCTCGATGGAATTCGGAGCGAGAGAAACGATGCCCCGTAACGCACATGAGAGCAATCCGGGCCAATTTCTCCCGTTTGATGGGGTCTATGTGTAAAAATTTTGACTTTTTTGAGTGCAGGTGCAAATCTGCTGAAAAAGCCTGTGGAAGTTTCACGGCGTTCGTACGATATTTGGCGACGCAAAAATGAGCGATTTCCCAGCTCGAGAGAATTCGGCGCGAGAGAAACGATGCCCCGTAACGCACATGAGAGCAATCCGGGCCAATTTCTCCCGTTTGATGGGGTCTATGTGTAAAAATTTTGACTTTTTTGAGTGCACGTGCAAATCTGCTGAAAAAGCCTGTGGAAGTTTCACGGCGTTCGTACGATATTTGGCGACGCAAAAATGAGCGATTTCCCAGCTCGATGGAATTCGGCGCGAGAGAAACGATGCCCCGTAACGCACATGAGAGCAATCCCGGCCAATTTCTCCCGTTTGATGGGGTCTATGTGTACAAATTTTGACTTTTTTGAGTGCACGTGCCAATCTGCTGGAAAAGCCTGTGGAAGTTTCACGGCGTTCGTACGATATTTGGCGACGCAAAAATGAGCGATTTCCCAGCTCGATGGAATTCGGCGCGACAGAAACGATGCCCCGTAACGCACATGAGAGCAATCCGGGCCAATTTCTCCCGTTTGATGGGGTCTATGTGTAAAAATTTTGACTTTTTTGAGTGCACGTGCAAATCTGCTGAAAAAGCCTGTGGAAGTTTCACGGCGTTCGTACGATATTTGGCGACGCAAAAATGAGCGATTTCCCAGCTCGAGAGAATTCGGCGCGAGAGAAACGATGCCCCGTAACGCACATGAGAGCAATCCGGGCCAATTTCTCCCGTTTGATGGGGTCTATGTGTAAAAATTTTGACTTTTTTGAGTGCACGTGCAAATCTGCTGAAAAAGCCTGTGGAAGTTTCACGGCGTTCGTACGATATTTGGCGACGCAAAAATGAGCGATTTCCCAGCTCGATGGAATTCGGCGCGAGAGAAACGATGCCCCGTAACGCACATGAGAGCAATCCCGGCCAATTTCTCCCGTTTGATGGGGTCTATGTGTACAAATTTTGACTTTTTTGAGTGCACGTGCCAATCTGCTGGAAAAGCCTGTGGAAGTTTCACGGCGTTCGTACGATATTTGGCGACGCAAAAATGAGCGATTTCCCAGCTCGATGGAATTCGGCGCGACAGAAACGATGCCCCGTAACGCACATGAGAGCAATCCGGGCCAATTTCTCCCGTTTGATGGGGTCTATGTGTAAAAATTTTGACTTTTTTGAGTGCAGGTGCAAATCTGCTGGAAAAGCCTGTGGAAGTTTCACGGCATTCGTACGATATTTGGCGACGCAAAAATGAGCGATTTCCAAGCTCGATGGAATTCGGAGCGAGAGAAACGATGCCCCGTAACGCACATGAGAGCAATCCGGGCCAATTTCTCCCGTTTGATGGGGTCTATGTGTAAAAATTTTGACTTTTTTGAGTGCAGGTGCAAATCTGCTGAAAAAGCCTGTGGAAGTTTCACGGCGTTCGTACGATATTTGGCGACGCAAAAATGAGCGATTTCCCAGCTCGAGAGAATTCGGCGCGAGAGAAACGATGCCCCGTAACGCACATGAGAGCAATCCGGGCCAATTTCTCCCGTTTGATGGGGTCTATGTGTACAAATTTTGACTTTTTTGAGTGCACGTGCAAATCTGCTGAAAAAGCCTGTGGAAGTTTCACGGCGTTCGTACGATATTTGGCGACGCAAAAATGAGCGATTTCCCAGCTCGATGGAATTCGGAGCGAGAGAAACGATGCCCCGTAACGCACATGAGAGCAATCCCGGCCAATTTCTCCCGTTTGATGGGGTCTATGTGTAAAAATTTTGACTTTTTTGAGTGCACGTGCAAATCTGCTGGAAAAGCCTGTGGAAGTTTCACGGCGTTCGTACGATATTTGGCGACGCAAAAATGAGCGATTTCCCAGCTCGATGGAATTCGGCGCGACAGAAACGATGCCCCGTAACGCACATGAGAGCAATCCGGGCCAATTTCTCCCGTTTGATGGGGTCTATGTGTAAAAATTTTGACTTTTTTGAGTGCAGGTGCAAATCTGCTGAAAAAGCCTGTGGAAGTTTCACGGCGTTCGTACGATATTTGGCGACGCAAAAATGAGCGATTTCCCAGCTCGAGAGAATTCGGCGCGAGAGAAACGATGCCCCGTAACGCACATGAGAGCAATCCGGGCCAATTTCTCCCGTTTGATGGGGTCTATGTGTACAAATTTTGACTTTTTTGAGTGCACGTGCAAATCTGCTGAAAAAGCCTGTGGAAGTTTCACGGCGTTCGTACGATATTTGGCGACGCAAAAATGAGCGATTTCCCAGCTCGATGGAATTCGGAGCGAGAGAAACGATGCCCCGTAACGCACATGAGAGCAATCCCGGCCAATTTCTCCCGTTTGATGGGGTCTATGTGTAAAAATTTTGACTTTTTTGAGTGCAGGTGCAAATCTGCTGAAAAAGCCTGTGGAAGTTTCACGGCGTTCGTACGATATTTGGCGACGCAAAAATGAGCGATTTCCCAGCTCGAGAGAATTCGGCGCGAGAGAAACGATGCCCCGTAACGCACATGAGAGCAATCCGGGCCAATTTCTCCCGTTTGATGGGGTCTATGTGTAAAAATTTTGACTTTTTTGAGTGCAGGTGCAAATCTGCTGAAAAAGCCTGTGGAAGTTTCACGGCGTTCGTACGATATTTGGCGACGCAAAAATGAGCGATTTCCCAGCTCGATGGAATTCGGCGCGACAGAAACGATGCCCCGTAACGCACATGAGAGCAATCCGGGCCAATTTCTCCCGTTTGATGGGGTCTATGTGTAAAAATTTTGACTTTTTTGAGTGCACGTGCAAATCTGCTGAAAAAGCCTGTGGAAGTTTCACGGCGTTCGTACGATATTTGGCGACGCAAAAATGAGCGATTTCCCAGCTCGAGAGAATTCGGCGCGAGAGAAACGATGCCCCGTAACGCACATGAGAGCAATCCCGGCCAATTTCTCCCGTTTGATGGGGTCTATGTGTAAAAATTTTGACTTTTTTGAGTGCACGTGCAAATCTGCTGAAAAAGCCTGTGGAAGTTTCACGGCGTTCGTACGATATTTGGCGACGCAAA
Source organism: Lampetra fluviatilis (assembly GCF_964198595.1). NCBI lineage: Eukaryota > Metazoa > Chordata > Hyperoartia > Petromyzontiformes > Petromyzontidae > Lampetra > Lampetra fluviatilis. The sequence goes on from NC_136278.1 coordinate 16,961,213, forward strand.
AATGAGCGATTTCCCAGCTCGATGGAATTCGGAGCGAGAGAAACGATGCCCCGTAACGCACATGAGAGCAATCCCGGCCAATTTCTCCCGTTTGATGGGGTCTATGTGTAAAAATTTTGACTTTTTTGAGTGCACGTGCAAATCTGCTGAAAAAGCCTGTGGAAGTTTCACGGCGTTCGTACGATATTTGGCGACGCAAAAATGAGCGATTTCCCAGCTCGAGAGAATTCGGCGCGAGAGAAACGATGCCCCGTAACGCACATGAGAGCAATCCGGGCCAATTTCTCCCGTTTGATGGGGTCTATGTGTAAAAATTTTGACTTTTTTGAGTGCACGTGCAAATCTGCTGGAAAAGCCTGTGGAAGTTTCACGGCGTTCGTACGATATTTGGCGACGCAAAAATGAGCGATTTCCCAGCTCGATGGAATTCGGAGCGAGAGAAACGATGCCCCGTAACGCACATGAGAGCAATCCCGGCCAATTTCTCCCGTTTGATGGGGTCTATGTGTACAAATTTTGACTTTTTTGAGTGCACGTGCCAATCTGCTGGAAAAGCCTGTGGAAGTTTCACGGCGTTCGTACGATATTTGGCGACGCAAAAATGAGCGATTTCCCAGCTCGATGGAATTCGGCGCGACAGAAACGATGCCCCGTAACGCACATGAGAGCAATCCGGGCCAATTTCTCCCGTTTGATGGGGTCTATGTGTAAAAATTTTGACTTTTTTGAGTGCAGGTGCAAATCTGCTGAAAAAGCCTGTGGAAGTTTCACGGCGTTCGTACGATATTTGGCGACGCAAAAATGAGCGATTTCCCAGCTCGAGAGAATTCGGCGCGAGAGAAACGATGCCCCGTAACGCACATGAGAGCAATCCGGGCCAATTTCTCCCGTTTGATGGGGTCTATGTGTACAAATTTTGACTTTTTTGAGTGCACGTGCCAATCTGCTGGAAAAGCCTGTGGAAGTTTCACGGCGTTCGTACGATATTTGGCGACGCAAAAATGAGCGATTTCCCAGCTCGATGGAATTCGGCGCGACAGAAACGATGCCCCGTAACGCACATGAGAGCAATCCGGGCCAATTTCTCCCGTTTGATGGGGTCTATGTGTAAAAATTTTGACTTTTTTGAGTGCAGGTGCAAATCTGCTGGAAAAGCCTGTGGAAGTTTCACGGCGTTCGTACGATATTTGGCGACGCAAAAATGAGCGATTTCCCAGCTCGATGGAATTCGGCGCGAGAGAAACGATGCCCCGTAACGCACATGAGAGCAATCCCGGCCAATTTCTCCCGTTTGATGGGGTCTATGTGTAAAAATTTTGACTTTTTTGAGTGCACGTGCAAATCTGCTGAAAAAGCCTGTGGAAGTTTCACGGCGTTCGTACGATATTTGGCGACGCAAAAATGAGCGATTTCCCAGCTCGATGGAATTCGGAGCGAGAGAAACGATGCCCCGTAACGCACATGAGAGCAATCCCGGCCAATTTCTCCCGTTTGATGGGGTCTATGTGTAAAAATTTTGACTTTTTTGAGTGCACGTGCAAATCTGCTGAAAAAGCCTGTGGAAGTTTCACGGCGTTCGTACGATATTTGGCGACGCAAAAATGAGCGATTTCCCAGCTCGAGAGAATTCGGCGCGAGAGAAACGATGCCCCGTAACGCACATGAGAGCAATCCGGGCCAATTTCTCCCGTTTGATGGGGTCTATGTGTAAAAATTTTGACTTTTTTGAGTGCACGTGCAAATCTGCTGGAAAAGCCTGTGGAAGTTTCACGGCGTTCGTACGATATTTGGCGACGCAAAAATGAGCGATTTCCCAGCTCGATGGAATTCGGAGCGAGAGAAACGATGCCCCGTAACGCACATGAGAGCAATCCCGGCCAATTTCTCCCGTTTGATGGGGTCTATGTGTACAAATTTTGACTTTTTTGAGTGCACGTGCCAATCTGCTGGAAAAGCCTGTGGAAGTTTCACGGCGTTCGTACGATATTTGGCGACGCAAAAATGAGCGATTTCCCAGCTCGATGGAATTCGGCGCGACAGAAACGATGCCCCGTAACGCACATGAGAGCAATCCGGGCCAATTTCTCCCGTTTGATGGGGTCTATGTGTAAAAATTTTGACTTTTTTGAGTGCAGGTGCAAATCTGCTGAAAAAGCCTGTGGAAGTTTCACGGCGTTCGTACGATATTTGGCGACGCAAAAATGAGCGATTTCCCAGCTCGAGAGAATTCGGCGCGAGAGAAACGATGCCCCGTAACGCACATGAGAGCAATCCGGGCCAATTTCTCCCGTTTGATGGGGTCTATGTGTACAAATTTTGACTTTTTTGAGTGCACGTGCCAATCTGCTGGAAAAGCCTGTGGAAGTTTCACGGCGTTCGTACGATATTTGGCGACGCAAAAATGAGCGATTTCCCAGCTCGATGGAATTCGGCGCGACAGAAACGATGCCCCGTAACGCACATGAGAGCAATCCGGGCCAATTTCTCCCGTTTGATGGGGTCTATGTGTAAAAATTTTGACTTTTTTGAGTGCAGGTGCAAATCTGCTGAAAAAGCCTGTGGAAGTTTCACGGCGTTCGTACGATATTTGGCGACGCAAAAATGAGCGATTTCCCAGCTCGAGAGAATTCGGAGCGAGAGAAACGATGCCCCGTAACGCACATGAGAGCAATCCCGGCCAATTTCTCCCGTTTGATGGGGTCTATGTGTACAAATTTTGACTTTTTTGAGTGCACGTGCCAATCTGCTGGAAAAGCCTGTGGAAGTTTCACGGCGTTCGTACGATATTTGGCGACGCAAAAATGAGCGATTTCCCAGCTCGATGGAATTCGGCGCGACAGAAACGATGCCCCGTAACGCACATGAGAGCAATCCGGGCCAATTTCTCCCGTTTGATGGGGTCTATGTGTAAAAATTTTGACTTTTTTGAGTGCAGGTGCAAATCTGCTGAAAAAGCCTGTGGAAGTTTCACGGCGTTCGTACGATATTTGGCGACGCAAAAATGAGCGATTTCCCAGCTCGAGAGAATTCGGCGCGAGAGAAACGATGCCCCGTAACGCACATGAGAGCAATCCGGGCCAATTTCTCCCGTTTGATGGGGTCTATGTGTAAAAATTTTGACTTTTTTGAGTGCAGGTGCAAATCTGCTGAAAAAGCCTGTGGAAGTTTCACGGCGTTCGTACGATATTTGGCGACGCAAAAATGAGCGATTTCCCAGCTCGATGGAATTCGGCGCGACAGAAACGATGCCCCGTAACGCACATGAGAGCAATCCGGGCCAATTTCTCCCGTTTGATGGGGTCTATGTGTAAAAATTTTGACTTTTTTGAGTGCACGTGCAAATCTGCTGAAAAAGCCTGTGGAAGTTTCACGGCGTTCGTACGATATTTGGCGACGCAAAAATGAGCGATTTCCCAGCTCGAGAGAATTCGGCGCGAGAGAAACGATGCCCCGTAACGCACATGAGAGCAATCCCGGCCAATTTCTCCCGTTTGATGGGGTCTATGTGTAAAAATTTTGACTTTTTTGAGTGCACGTGCAAATCTGCTGGAAAAGCCTGTGGAAGTTTCACGGCGTTCGTACGATATTTGGCGACGCAAAAATGAGCGATTTCCCAGCTCGATGGAATTCGGAGCGAGAGAAACGATGCCCCGTAACGCACATGAGAGCAATCCCGGCCAATTTCTCCCGTTTGATGGGGTCTATGTGTACAAATTTTGACTTTTTTGAGTGCACGTGCCAATCTGCTGGAAAAGCCTGTGGAAGTTTCACGGCGTTCGTACGATATTTGGCGACGCAAAAATGAGCGATTTCCCAGCTCGATGGAATTCGGCGCGACAGAAACGATGCCCCGTAACGCACATGAGAGCAATCCGGGCCAATTTCTCCCGTTTGATGGGGTCTATGTGTAAAAATTTTGACTTTTTTGAGTGCAGGTGCAAATCTGCTGAAAAAGCCTGTGGAAGTTTCACGGCGTTCGTACGATATTTGGCGACGCAAAAATGAGCGATTTCCCAGCTCGAGAGAATTCGGCGCGAGAGAAACGATGCCCCGTAACGCACATGAGAGCAATCCGGGCCAATTTCTCCCGTTTGATGGGGTCTATGTGTACAAATTTTGACTTTTTTGAGTGCACGTGCCAATCTGCTGGAAAAGCCTGTGGAAGTTTCACGGCGTTCGTACGATATTTGGCGACGCAAAAATGAGCGATTTCCCAGCTCGATGGAATTCGGCGCGACAGAAACGATGCCCCGTAACGCACATGAGAGCAATCCGGGCCAATTTCTCCCGTTTGATGGGGTCTATGTGTAAAAATTTTGACTTTTTTGAGTGCAGGTGCAAATCTGCTGAAAAAGCCTGTGGAAGTTTCACGGCGTTCGTACGATATTTGGCGACGCAAAAATGAGCGATTTCCCAGCTCGAGAGAATTCGGCGCGAGAGAAACGATGCCCCGTAACGCACATGAGAGCAATCCGGGCCAATTTCTCCCGTTTGATGGGGTCTATGTGTAAAAATTTTGACTTTTTTGAGTGCACGTGCAAATCTGCTGAAAAAGCCTGTGGAAGTTTCACGGCGTTCGTACGATATTTGGCGACGCAAAAATGAGCGATTTCCCAGCTCGAGAGAATTCGGCGCGAGAGAAACGATGCCCCGTAACGCACATGAGAGCAATCCGGGCCAATTTCTCCCGTTTGATGGGGTCTATGTGTAAAAATTTTGACTTTTTTGAGTGCACGTGCAAATCTGCTGAAAAAGCCTGTGGAAGTTTCACGGCGTTCGTACGATATTTGGCGACGCAAAAATGAGCGATTTCCCAGCTCGATGGAATTCGGCGCGAGAGAAACGATGCCCCGTAACGCACATGAGAGCAATCCCGGCCAATTTCTCCCGTTTGATGGGGTCTATGTGTACAAATTTTGACTTTTTTGAGTGCACGTGCAAATCTGCTGAAAAAGCCTGTGGAAGTTTCACGGCGTTCGTACGATATTTGGCGACGCAAAAATGAGCGATTTCCCAGCTCGATGGAATTCGGAGCGAGAGAAACGATGCCCCGTAACGCACATGAGAGCAATCCCGGCCAATTTCTCCCGTTTGATGGGGTCTATGTGTACAAATTTTGACTTTTTTGAGTGCACGTGCCAATCTGCTGGAAAAGCCTGTGGAAGTTTCACGGCGTTCGTACGATATTTGGCGACGCAAAAATGAGCGATTTCCCAGCTCGATGGAATTCGGCGCGACAGAAACGATGCCCCGTAACGCACATGAGAGCAATCCGGGCCAATTTCTCCCGTTTGATGGGGTCTATGTGTAAAAATTTTGACTTTTTTGAGTGCAGGTGCAAATCTGCTGGAAAAGCCTGTGGAAGTTTCACGGCGTTCGTACGATATTTGGCGACGCAAAAATGAGCGATTTCCAAGCTCGATGGAATTCGGAGCGAGAGAAACGATGCCCCGTAACGCACATGAGAGCAATCCGGGCCAATTTCTCCCGTTTGATGGGGTCTATGTGTAAAAATTTTGACTTTTTTGAGTGCAGGTGCAAATCTGCTGAAAAAGCCTGTGGAAGTTTCACGGCGTTCGTACGATATTTGGCGACGCAAAAATGAGCGATTTCCCAGCTCGAGAGAATTCGGCGCGAGAGAAACGATGCCCCGTAACGCACATGAGAGCAATCCGGGCCAATTTCTCCCGTTTGATGGGGTCTATGTGTAAAAATTTTGACTTTTTTGAGTGCAGGTGCAAATCTGCTGGAAAAGCCTGTGGAAGTTTCACGGCGTTCGTACGATATTTGGCGACGCAAAAATGAGCGATTTCCCAGCTCGATGGAATTCGGCGCGAGAGAAACGATGCCCCGTAACGCACATGAGAGCAATCCCGGCCAATTTCTCCCGTTTGATGGGGTCTATGTGTAAAAATTTTGACTTTTTTGAGTGCACGTGCAAATCTGCTGAAAAAGCCTGTGGAAGTTTCACGGCGTTCGTACGATATTTGGCGACGCAAAAATGAGCGATTTCCCAGCTCGATGGAATTCGGAGCGAGAGAAACGATGCCCCGTAACGCACATGAGAGCAATCCCGGCCAATTTCTCCCGTTTGATGGGGTCTATGTGTAAAAATTTTGACTTTTTTGAGTGCACGTGCAAATCTGCTGAAAAAGCCTGTGGAAGTTTCACGGCGTTCGTACGATATTTGGCGACGCAAAAATGAGCGATTTCCCAGCTCGAGAGAATTCGGCGCGAGAGAAACGATGCCCCGTAACGCACATGAGAGCAATCCGGGCCAATTTCTCCCGTTTGATGGGGTCTATGTGTAAAAATTTTGACTTTTTTGAGTGCAGGTGCAAATCTGCTGAAAAAGCCTGTGGAAGTTTCACGGCGTTCGTACGATATTTGGCGACGCAAAAATGAGCGATTTCCCAGCTCGATGGAATTCGGCGCGAGAGAAACGATGCCCCGTAACGCACATGAGAGCAATCCCGGCCAATTTCTCCCGTTTGATGGGGTCTATGTGTAAAAATTTTGACTTTTTTGAGTGCAGGTGCAAATCTGCTGAAAAAGCCTGTGGAAGTTTCACGGCGTTCGTACGATATTTGGCGACGCAAAAATGAGCGATTTCCCAGCTCGAGAGAATTCGGCGCGAGAGAAACGATGCCCCGTAACGCACATGAGAGCAATCCGGGCCAATTTCTCCCGTTTGATGGGGTCTATGTGTAAAAATTTTGACTTTTTTGAGTGCAGGTGCAAATCTGCTGAAAAAGCCTGTGGAAGTTTCACGGCGTTCGTACGATATTTGGCGACGCAAAAATGAGCGATTTCCCAGCTCGATGGAATTCGGCGCGACAGAAACGATGCCCCGTAACGCACATGAGAGCAATCCGGGCCAATTTCTCCCGTTTGATGGGGTCTATGTGTAAAAATTTTGACTTTTTTGAGTGCACGTGCAAATCTGCTGAAAAAGCCTGTGGAAGTTTCACGGCGTTCGTACGATATTTGGCGACGCAAAAATGAGCGATTTCCCAGCTCGAGAGAATTCGGCGCGAGAGAAACGATGCCCCGTAACGCACATGAGAGCAATCCCGGCCAATTTCTCCCGTTTGATGGGGTCTATGTGTAAAAATTTTGACTTTTTTGAGTGCACGTGCAAATCTGCTGAAAAAGCCTGTGGAAGTTTCACGGCGTTCGTACGATATTTGGCGACGCAAAAATGAGCGATTTCCCAGCTCGATGGAATTCGGAGCGAGAGAAACGATGCCCCGTAACGCACATGAGAGCAATCCCGGCCAATTTCTCCCGTTTGATGGGGTCTATGTGTAAAAATTTTGACTTTTTTGAGTGCACGTGCAAATCTGCTGAAAAAGCCTGTGGAAGTTTCACGGCGTTCGTACGATATTTGGCGACGCAAAAATGAGCGATTTCCCAGCTCGAGAGAATTCGGCGCGAGAGAAACGATGCCCCGTAACGCACATGAGAGCAATCCGGGCCAATTTCTCCCGTTTGATGGGGTCTATGTGTAAAAATTTTGACTTTTTTGAGTGCACGTGCAAATCTGCTGGAAAAGCCTGTGGAAGTTTCACGGCGTTCGTACGATATTTGGCGACGCAAAAATGAGCGATTTCCCAGCTCGATGGAATTCGGAGCGAGAGAAACGATGCCCCGTAACGCACATGAGAGCAATCCCGGCCAATTTCTCCCGTTTGATGGGGTCTATGTGTACAAATTTTGACTTTTTTGAGTGCACGTGCCAATCTGCTGGAAAAGCCTGTGGAAGTTTCACGGCGTTCGTACGATATTTGGCGACGCAAAAATGAGCGATTTCCCAGCTCGAGAGAATTCGGCGCGAGAGAAACGATGCCCCGTAACGCACATGAGAGCAATCCCGGCCAATTTCTCCCGTTTGATGGGGTCTATGTGTACAAATTTTGACTTTTTTGAGTGCACGTGCCAATCTGCTGGAAAAGCCTGTGGAAGTTTCACGGCGTTCGTACGATATTTGGCGACGCAAAAATGAGCGATTTCCCAGCTCGATGGAATTCGGCGCGACAGAAACGATGCCCCGTAACGCACATGAGAGCAATCCGGGCCAATTTCTCCCGTTTGATGGGGTCTATGTGTAAAAATTTTGACTTTTTTGAGTGCACGTGCAAATCTGCTGAAAAAGCCTGTGGAAGTTTCACGGCGTTCGTACGATATTTGGCGACGCAAAAATGAGCGATTTCCCAGCTCGATGGAATTCGGAGCGAGAGAAACGATGCCCCGTAACGCACATGAGAGCAATCCCGGCCAATTTCTCCCGTTTGATGGGGTCTATGTGTAAAAATTTTGACTTTTTTGAGTGCACGTGCAAATCTGCTGGAAAAGCCTGTGGAAGTTTCACGGCGTTCGTACGATATTTGGCGACGCAAAAATGAGCGATTTCCCAGCTCGATGGAATTCGGCGCGACAGAAACGATGCCCCGTAACGCACATGAGAGCAATCCGGGCCAATTTCTCCCGTTTGATGGGGTCTATGTGTAAAAATTTTGACTTTTTTGAGTGCAGGTGCAAATCTGCTGAAAAAGCCTGTGGAAGTTTCACGGCGTTCGTACGATATTTGGCGACGCAAAAATGAGCGATTTCCCAGCTCGAGAGAATTCGGCGCGAGAGAAACGATGCCCCGTAACGCACATGAGAGCAATCCGGGCCAATTTCTCCCGTTTGATGGGGTCTATGTGTAAAAATTTTGACTTTTTTGAGTGCAGGTGCAAATCTGCTGAAAAAGCCTGTGGAAGTTTCACGGCGTTCGTACGATATTTGGCGACGCAAAAATGAGCGATTTCCCAGCTCGATGGAATTCGGCGCGACAGAAACGATGCCCCGTAACGCACATGAGAGCAATCCGGGCCAATTTCTCCCGTTTGATGGGGTCTATGTGTAAAAATTTTGACTTTTTTGAGTGCACGTGCAAATCTGCTGAAAAAGCCTGTGGAAGTTTCACGGCGTTCGTACGATATTTGGCGACGCAAAAATGAGCGATTTCCCAGCTCGATGGAATTCGGAGCGAGAGAAACGATGCCCCGTAACGCACATGAGAGCAATCCCGGCCAATTTCTCCCGTTTGATGGGGTCTATGTGTAAAAATTTTGACTTTTTTGAGTGCACGTGCAAATCTGCTGGAAAAGCCTGTGGAAGTTTCACGGCGTTCGTACGATATTTGGCGACGCAAAAATGAGCGATTTCCCAGCTCGATGGAATTCGGCGCGACAGAAACGATGCCCCGTAACGCACATGAGAGCAATCCGGGCCAATTTCTCCCGTTTGATGGGGTCTATGTGTAAAAATTTTGACTTTTTTGAGTGCAGGTGCAAATCTGCTGAAAAAGCCTGTGGAAGTTTCACGGCGTTCGTACGATATTTGGCGACGCAAAAATGAGCGATTTCCCAGCTCGAGAGAATTCGGCGCGAGAGAAACGATGCCCCGTAACGCACATGAGAGCAATCCGGGCCAATTTCTCCCGTTTGATGGGGTCTATGTGTAAAAATTTTGACTTTTTTGAGTGCAGGTGCAAATCTGCTGAAAAAGCCTGTGGAAGTTTCACGGCGTTCGTACGATATTTGGCGACGCAAAAATGAGCGATTTCCCAGCTCGATGGAATTCGGCGCGACAGAAACGATGCCCCGTAACGCACATGAGAGCAATCCGGGCCAATTTCTCCCGTTTGATGGGGTCTATGTGTAAAAATTTTGACTTTTTTGAGTGCACGTGCAAATCTGCTGAAAAAGCCTGTGGAAGTTTCACGGCGTTCGTACGATATTTGGCGACGCAAAAATGAGCGATTTCCCAGCTCGAGAGAATTCGGCGCGAGAGAAACGATGCCCCGTAACGCACATGAGAGCAATCCCGGCCAATTTCTCCCGTTTGATGGGGTCTATGTGTAAAAATTTTGACTTTTTTGAGTGCACGTGCAAATCTGCTGGAAAAGCCTGTGGAAGTTTCACGGCGTTCGTACGATATTTGGCGACGCAAAAATGAGCGATTTCCCAGCTCGATGGAATTCGGAGCGAGAGAAACGATGCCCCGTAACGCACATGAGAGCAATCCCGGCCAATTTCTCCCGTTTGATGGGGTCTATGTGTACAAATTTTGACTTTTTTGAGTGCACGTGCCAATCTGCTGGAAAAGCCTGTGGAAGTTTCACGGCGTTCGTACGATATTTGGCGACGCAAAAATGAGCGATTTCCCAGCTCGATGGAATTCGGCGCGACAGAAACGATGCCCCGTAACGCACATGAGAGCAATCCGGGCCAATTTCTCCCGTTTGATGGGGTCTATGTGTAAAAATTTTGACTTTTTTGAGTGCAGGTGCAAATCTGCTGAAAAAGCCTGTGGAAGTTTCACGGCGTTCGTACGATATTTGGCGACGCAAAAATGAGCGATTTCCCAGCTCGAGAGAATTCGGCGCGAGAGAAACGATGCCCCGTAACGCACATGAGAGCAATCCGGGCCAATTTCTCCCGTTTGATGGGGTCTATGTGTACAAATTTTGACTTTTTTGAGTGCACGTGCCAATCTGCTGGAAAAGCCTGTGGAAGTTTCACGGCGTTCGTACGATATTTGGCGACGCAAAAATGAGCGATTTCCCAGCTCGATGGAATTCGGCGCGACAGAAACGATGCCCCGTAACGCACATGAGAGCAATCCGGGCCAATTTCTCCCGTTTGATGGGGTCTATGTGTAAAAATTTTGACTTTTTTGAGTGCAGGTGCAAATCTGCTGAAAAAGCCTGTGGAAGTTTCACGGCGTTCGTACGATATTTGGCGACGCAAAAATGAGCGATTTCCCAGCTCGAGAGAATTCGGCGCGAGAGAAACGATGCCCCGTAACGCACATGAGAGCAATCCGGGCCAATTTCTCCCGTTTGATGGGGTCTATGTGTAAAAATTTTGACTTTTTTGAGTGCACGTGCAAATCTGCTGAAAAAGCCTGTGGAAGTTTCACGGCGTTCGTACGATATTTGGCGACGCAAAAATGAGCGATTTCCCAGCTCGAGAGAATTCGGCGCGAGAGAAACGATGCCCCGTAACGCACATGAGAGCAATCCGGGCCAATTTCTCCCGTTTGATGGGGTCTATGTGTAAAAATTTTGACTTTTTTGAGTGCACGTGCAAATCTGCTGAAAAAGCCTGTGGAAGTTTCACGGCGTTCGTACGATATTTGGCGACGCAAAAATGAGCGATTTCCCAGCTCGATGGAATTCGGCGCGAGAGAAACGATGCCCCGTAACGCACATGAGAGCAATCCCGGCCAATTTCTCCCGTTTGATGGGGTCTATGTGTAAAAATTTTGACTTTTTTGAGTGCACGTGCAAATCTGCTGAAAAAGCCTGTGGAAGTTTCACGGCGTTCGTACGATATTTGGCGACGCAAAAATGAGCGATTTCCCAGCTCGATGGAATTCGGCGCGACAGAAACGATGCCCCGTAACGCACATGAGAGCAATCCGGGCCAATTTCTCCCGTTTGATGGGGTCTATGTGTAAAAATTTTGACTTTTTTGAGTGCAGGTGCAAATCTGCTGAAAAAGCCTGTGGAAGTTTCACGGCGTTCGTACGATATTTGGCGACGCAAAAATGAGCGATTTCCCAGCTCGAGAGAATTCGGCGCGAGAGAAACGATGCCCCGTAACGCACATGAGAGCAATCCCGGCCAATTTCTCCCGTTTGATGGGGTCTATGTGTAAAAATTTTGACTTTTTTGAGTGCAGGTGCAAATCTGCTGAAAAAGCCTGTGGAAGTTTCACGGCGTTCGTACGATATTTGGCGACGCAAAAATGAGCGATTTCCCAGCTCGAGAGAATTCGGCGCGAGAGAAACGATGCCCCGTAACGCACATGAGAGCAATCCCGGCCAATTTCTCCCGTTTGATGGGGTCTATGTGTAAAAATTTTGACTTTTTTGAGTGCACGTGCAAATCTGCTGGAAAAGCCTGTGGAAGTTTCACGGCGTTCGTACGATATTTGGCGACGCAAAAATGAGCGATTTCCCAGCTCGATGGAATTCGGAGCGAGAGAAACGATGCCCCGTAACGCACATGAGAGCAATCCCGGCCAATTTCTCCCGTTTGATGGGGTCTATGTGTACAAATTTTGACTTTTTTGAGTGCACGTGCCAATCTGCTGGAAAAGCCTGTGGAAGTTTCACGGCGTTCGTACGATATTTGGCGACGCAAAAATGAGCGATTTCCCAGCTCGATGGAATTCGGCGCGACAGAAACGATGCCCCGTAACGCACATGAGAGCAATCCGGGCCAATTTCTCCCGTTTGATGGGGTCTATGTGTAAAAATTTTTACTTTTTTGAGTGCACGTGCAAATCTGCTGAAAAAGCCTGTGGAAGTTTCACGGCGTTCGTACGATATTTGGCGACGCAAAAATGAGCGATTTCCCAGCTCGATGGAATTCGGAGCGAGAGAAACGATGCCCCGTAACGCACATGAGAGCAATCCCGGCCAATTTCTCCCGTTTGATGGGGTCTATGTGTAAAAATTTTGACTTTTTTGAGTGCACGTGCAAATCTGCTGGAAAAGCCTGTGGAAGTTTCACGGCGTTCGTACGATATTTGGCGACGCAAAAATGAGCGATTTCCCAGCTCGATGGAATTCGGCGCGACAGAAACGATGCCCCGTAACGCACATGAGAGCAATCCGGGCCAATTTCTCCCGTTTGATGGGGTCTATGTGTAAAAATTTTGACTTTTTTGAGTGCAGGTGCAAATCTGCTGAAAAAGCCTGTGGAAGTTTCACGGCGTTCGTACGATATTTGGCGACGCAAAAATGAGCGATTTCCCAGCTCGAGAGAATTCGGCGCGAGAGAAACGATGCCCCGTAACGCACATGAGAGCAATCCGGGCCAATTTCTCCCGTTTGATGGGGTCTATGTGTAAAAATTTTGACTTTTTTGAGTGCAGGTGCAAATCTGCTGAAAAAGCCTGTGGAAGTTTCACGGCGTTCGTACGATATTTGGCGACGCAAAAATGAGCGATTTCCCAGCTCGATGGAATTCGGCGCGACAGAAACGATGCCCCGTAACGCACATGAGAGCAATCCGGGCCAATTTCTCCCGTTTGATGGGGTCTATGTGTAAAAATTTTGACTTTTTTGAGTGCACGTGCAAATCTGCTGAAAAAGCCTGTGGAAGTTTCACGGCGTTCGTACGATATTTGGCGACGCAAAAATGAGCGATTTCCCAGCTCGAGAGAATTCGGCGCGAGAGAAACGATGCCCCGTAACGCACATGAGAGCAATCCCGGCCAATTTCTCCCGTTTGATGGGGTCTATGTGTAAAAATTTTGACTTTTTTGAGTGCACGTGCAAATCTGCTGGAAAAGCCTGTGGAAGTTTCACGGCGTTCGTACGATATTTGGCGACGCAAAAATGAGCGATTTCCCAGCTCGATGGAATTCGGAGCGAGAGAAACGATGCCCCGTAACGCACATGAGAGCAATCCCGGCCAATTTCTCCCGTTTGATGGGGTCTATGTGTACAAATTTTGACTTTTTTGAGTGCACGTGCCAATCTGCTGGAAAAGCCTGTGGAAGTTTCACGGCGTTCGTACGATATTTGGCGACGCAAAAATGAGCGATTTCCCAGCTCTAGAGAATTCGGCGCGAGAGAAACGATGCCCCGTAACGCACATGAGAGCAATCCGGGCCAATTTCTCCCGTTTGATGGGGTCTATGTGTACAAATTTTGACTTTTTTGAGTGCACGTGCCAATCTGCTGGAAAAGCCTGTGGAAGTTTCACGGCGTTCGTACGATATTTGGCGACGCAAAAATGAGCGATTTCCCAGCTCGATGGAATTCGGCGCGACAGAAACGATGCCCCGTAACGCACATGAGAGCAATCCGGGCCAATTTCTCCCGTTTGATGGGGTCTATGTGTAAAAATTTTGACTTTTTTGAGTGCAGGTGCAAATCTGCTGAAAAAGCCTGTGGAAGTTTCACGGCGTTCGTACGATATTTGGCGACGCAAAAATGAGCGATTTCCCAGCTCGAGAGAATTCGGCGCGAGAGAAACGATGCCCCGTAACGCACATGAGAGCAATCCGGGCCAATTTCTCCCGTTTGATGGGGTCTATGTGTAAAAATTTTGACTTTTTTGAGTGCACGTGCAAATCTGCTGAAAAAGCCTGTGGAAGTTTCACGGCGTTCGTACGATATTTGGCGACGCAAAAATGAGCGATTTCCCAGCTCGAGAGAATTCGGCGCGAGAGAAACGATGCCCCGTAACGCACATGAGAGCAATCCGGGCCAATTTCTCCCGTTTGATGGGGTCTATGTGTAAAAATTTTGACTTTTTTGAGTGCACGTGCAAATCTGCTGAAAAAGCCTGTGGAAGTTTCACGGCGTTCGTACGATATTTGGCGACGCAAAAATGAGCGATTTCCCAGCTCGATGGAATTCGGCGCGAGAGAAACGATGCCCCGTAACGCACATGAGAGCAATCCCGGCCAATTTCTCCCGTTTGATGGGGTCTATGTGTAAAAATTTTGACTTTTTTGAGTGCACGTGCAAATCTGCTGAAAAAGCCTGTGGAAGTTTCACGGCGTTCGTACGATATTTGGCGACGCAAAAATGAGCGATTTCCCAGCTCGATGGAATTCGGAGCGAGAGAAACGATGCCCCGTAACGCACATGAGAGCAATCCCGGCCAATTTCTCCCGTTTGATGGGGTCTATGTGTACAAATTTTGACTTTTTTGAGTGCACGTGCCAATCTGCTGGAAAAGCCTGTGGAAGTTTCACGGCGTTCGTACGATATTTGGCGACGCAAAAATGAGCGATTTCCCAGCTCGATGGAATTCGGCGCGACAGAAACGATGCCCCGTAACGCACATGAGAGCAATCCGGGCCAATTTCTCCCGTTTGATGGGGTCTATGTGTAAAAATTTTGACTTTTTTGAGTGCAGGTGCAAATCTGCTGGAAAAGCCTGTGGAAGTTTCACGGCGTTCGTACGATATTTGGCGACGCAAAAATGAGCGATTTCCAAGCTCGATGGAATTCGGAGCGAGAGAAACGATGCCCCGTAACGCACATGAGAGCAATCCGGGCCAATTTCTCCCGTTTGATGGGGTCTATGTGTAAAAATTTTGACTTTTTTGAGTGCAGGTGCAAATCTGCTGAAAAAGCCTGTGGAAGTTTCACGGCGTTCGTACGATATTTGGCGACGCAAAAATGAGCGATTTCCCAGCTCGAGAGAATTCGGCGCGAGAGAAACGATGCCCCGTAACGCACATGAGAGCAATCCGGGCCAATTTCTCCCGTTTGATGGGGTCTATGTGTAAAAATTTTGACTTTTTTGAGTGCAGGTGCAAATCTGCTGGAAAAGCCTGTGGAAGTTTCACGGCGTTCGTACGATATTTGGCGACGCAAAAATGAGCGATTTCCCAGCTCGATGGAATTCGGCGCGAGAGAAACGATGCCCCGTAACGCACATGAGAGCAATCCCGGCCAATTTCTCCCGTTTGATGGGGTCTATGTGTAAAAATTTTGACTTTTTTGAGTGCACGTGCAAATCTGCTGAAAAAGCCTGTGGAAGTTTCACGGCGTTCGTACGATATTTGGCGACGCAAAAATGAGCGATTTCCCAGCTCGATGGAATTCGGAGCGAGAGAAACGATGCCCCGTAACGCACATGAGAGCAATCCCGGCCAATTTCTCCCGTTTGATGGGGTCTATGTGTAAAAATTTTGACTTTTTTGAGTGCACGTGCAAATCTGCTGAAAAAGCCTGTGGAAGTTTCACGGCGTTCGTACGATATTTGGCGACGCAAAAATGAGCGATTTCCCAGCTCGAGAGAATTCGGCGCGAGAGAAACGATGCCCCGTAACGCACATGAGAGCAATCCGGGCCAATTTCTCCCGTTTGATGGGGTCTATGTGTAAAAATTTTGACTTTTTTGAGTGCAGGTGCAAATCTGCTGAAAAAGCCTGTGGAAGTTTCACGGCGTTCGTACGATATTTGGCGACGCAAAAATGAGCGATTTCCCAGCTCGATGGAATTCGGCGCGAGAGAAACGATGCCCCGTAACGCACATGAGAGCAATCCGGGCCAATTTCTCCCGTTTGATGGGGTCTATGTGTAAAAATTTTGACTTTTTTGAGTGCAGGTGCAAATCTGCTGAAAAAGCCTGTGGAAGTTTCACGGCGTTCGTACGATATTTGGCGACGCAAAAATGAGCGATTTCCCAGCTCGAGAGAATTCGGCGCGAGAGAAACGATGCCCCGTAACGCACATGAGAGCAATCCGGGCCAATTTCTCCCGTTTGATGGGGTCTATGTGTAAAAATTTTGACTTTTTTGAGTGCAGGTGCAAATCTGCTGGAAAAGCCTGTGGAAGTTTCACGGCGTTCGTACGATATTTGGCGACGCAAAAATGAGCGATTTCCCAGCTCGATGGAATTCGGAGCGAGAGAAACGATGCCCCGTAACGCACATGAGAGCAATCCCGGCCAATTTCTCCCGTTTGATGGGGTCTATGTGTACAAATTTTGACTTTTTTGAGTGCACGTGCCAATCTGCTGGAAAAGCCTGTGGAAGTTTCACGGCGTTCGTACGATATTTGGCGACGCAAAAATGAGCGATTTCCCAGCTCGATGGAATTCGGCGCGAGAGAAACGATGCCCCGTAACGCACATGAGAGCAATCCCGGCCAATTTCTCCCGTTTGATGGGGTCTATGTGTAAAAATTTTGACTTTTTTGAGTGCACGTGCAAATCTGCTGAAAAAGCCTGTGGAAGTTTCACGGCGTTCGTACGATATTTGGCGACGCAAAAATGAGCGATTTCCCAGCTCGATGGAATTCGGAGCGAGAGAAACGATGCCCCGTAACGCACATGAGAGCAATCCCGGCCAATTTCTCCCGTTTGATGGGGTCTATGTGTAAAAATTTTGACTTTTTTGAGTGCACGTGCAAATCTGCTGAAAAAGCCTGTGGAAGTTTCACGGCGTTCGTACGATATTTGGCGACGCAAAAATGAGCGATTTCCCAGCTCGAGAGAATTCGGCGCGAGAGAAACGATGCCCCGTAACGCACATGAGAGCAATCCGGGCCAATTTCTCCCGTTTGATGGGGTCTATGTGTAAAAATTTTGACTTTTTTGAGTGCACGTGCAAATCTGCTGGAAAAGCCTGTGGAAGTTTCACGGCGTTCGTACGATATTTGGCGACGCAAAAATGAGCGATTTCCCAGCTCGATGGAATTCGGAGCGAGAGAAACGATGCCCCGTAACGCACATGAGAGCAATCCCGGCCAATTTCTCCCGTTTGATGGGGTCTATGTGTACAAATTTTGACTTTTTTGAGTGCACGTGCCAATCTGCTGGAAAAGCCTGTGGAAGTTTCATCCGACGAAAAAAGCACGTTCTCGAGAAAGCAGGAGAGCTAAGTCATTCACAAATTAGCTGGATTTGGCTTGTGGTTCGTTTCCCAAGTAACAGAGCGGCATCAACCTTTAAGTGCACGCCAGTACATCCCCGTGGGATACAGGGGGTCTCGGCGGACTTTGCTCGGGGGAAAAACGTCGAGGTGAGCCGCCTGGCCATGCTGTTCATGGGTCTCTCCTTTTTAAGTTTCGCCTGCCAATTTATTTTCTCTAGCGGTTTTATACACTAACACTCGATGTTTTGGGAAAGGAATACAATTGTTCAAAAAACGTCTTCGCAATTCATGTCGTTAGATTGCTAATGAAAATTCGTAAAAAAACGTACACGCCATACATGTTCTTTGCTTCCCTCTCGATACAAGTGAAGGGGAAAAACAGCCTTAACGGTTGCTAAAAAAATCGCCCTTTACATATACATGGGTCGTCTTCCCCTCTCGACAACGGAGACAAGTAACCCACGCCAGGCACTGTCAGTAACTGCCATAGATCTGCTTTAAAATGCCCATTCGTCTTGCGTCGCTCACGTTCCCGGAGCTTTGGGTAATGTCTGAGGCCTATCCCCGCTAATTTCTACCGTTTGTCGGTAGCTGTCTGTAAAAATATAGCATACACCAAAACGAGAAAATATTTCCATCGCACCTGCACAAGTGTATGGACAATGGCAATCTTCATGCGATGCATAAGTGGTGTGTGTCAGCAGGTTTTGTTTCCCAAGTTTTCCGTGAATGAGCGAGTATCTTGAGCTGTGTGACTCAGCCCGAGGGAGCCTCTTCTCCTCCAGAGTGTGTGGGGAAGGCTGTCCCCTTGGGTTGGTGCTGCACGGGTTCGCTGCGCTGTTTGGTCTTGTGCCAAGGAAGGCTGCCAACTGTGCAAGAATTTTAGGGTTGGTTTCAATTGCCGTTGCCGGTCCATAGAGTAGCGAGCATTGTAAGGCCGCTCTAGAGGTTTGCAGGCATGTGGGGTCGACCCCTGCTCCTTCCCTCCCCACCCCACGTAGGGTGTGTGTGGTGCGCTTACAGCTGCCTCAAAGTGGCTGGCCTTGTGGGAAGCCCTGTGTTTTGTGAGCTTTCAGCACCGTCAGGTTGCCAAACGGGGGTAGCATACACGACAAAGCGAGGCCCCTCCTTG
>NC_136278.1:16989749-16992249 GCF_964198595.1 Lampetra fluviatilis
GCCAATTTCTCCCGTTTGATGGGGTCTATGTGTAAAAATTTTGACTTTTTTGAGTGCAGGTGCAAATCTGCTGAAAAAGCCTGTGGAAGTTTCACGGCGTTCGTACGATATTTGGCGACGCAAAAATGAGCGATTTCCCAGCTCGAGAGAATTCGGAGCGAGAGAAACGATGCCCCGTAACGCACATGAGAGCAATCCCGGCCAATTTCTCCCGTTTGATGGGGTCTATGTGTACAAATTTTGACTTTTTTGAGTGCACGTGCCAATCTGCTGGAAAAGCCTGTGGAAGTTTCACGGCGTTCGTACGATATTTGGCGACGCAAAAATGAGCGATTTCCCAGCTCGATGGAATTCGGCGCGACAGAAACGATGCCCCGTAACGCACATGAGAGCAATCCGGGCCAATTTCTCCCGTTTGATGGGGTCTATGTGTAAAAATTTTGACTTTTTTGAGTGCAGGTGCAAATCTGCTGAAAAAGCCTGTGGAAGTTTCACGGCGTTCGTACGATATTTGGCGACGCAAAAATGAGCGATTTCCCAGCTCGAGAGAATTCGGCGCGAGAGAAACGATGCCCCGTAACGCACATGAGAGCAATCCGGGCCAATTTCTCCCGTTTGATGGGGTCTATGTGTAAAAATTTTGACTTTTTGAGTGCACGTGCAAATCTGCTGGAAAAGCCTGTGGAAGTTTCACGGCGTTCGTACGATATTTGGCGACGCAAAAATGAGCGATTTCCCAGCTCGATGGAATTCGGAGCGAGAGAAACGATGCCCCGTAACGCACATGAGAGCAATCCCGGCCAATTTCTCCCGTTTGATTGGGGTCTATGTGTACAAATTTTGACTTTTTTGAGTGCACGTGCCAATCTGCTGGAAAAGCCTGTGGAAGTTTCACGGCGTTCGTACGATATTTGGCGACGCAAAAATGAGCGATTTCCCAGCTCGATGGAATTCGGCGCGACAGAAACGATGCCCCGTAACGCACATGAGAGCAATCCCGGCCAATTTCTCCCGTTTGATGGGGTCTATGTGTAAAAATTTTGACTTTTTTGAGTGCACGTGCAAATCTGCTGAAAAAGCCTGTGGAAGTTTCACGGCGTTCGTACGATATTTGGCGACGCAAAAATGAGCGATTTCCCAGCTCGATGGAATTCGGCGCGAGAGAAACGATGCCCCGTAACGCACATGAGAGCAATCCCGGCCAATTTCTCCCGTTTGATGGGGTCTATGTGTAAAAATTTTGACTTTTTTGAGTGCACGTGCCAATCTGCTGGAAAAGCCTGTGGAAGTTTCATCCGACGAAAAAAGCACGTTCTCGAGAAAGCAGGAGAGCTAAGTCATTCACAAATTAGCTGGATTTGGCTTGTGGTTCGTTTCCCAAGTAACAGAGCGGCATCAACCTTTAAGTGCACGCCAGTACATCCCCGTGGGATACAGGGGGTCTCGGCGGACTTTGCTCGGGGGAAAAACGTCGAGGTGAGCCGCCTGGCCATGCTGTTCATGGGTCTCTCCTTTTTAAGTTTCGCCTGCCAATTTATTTTCTCTAGCGGTTTTATACACTAACACTCGATGTTTTGGGAAAGGAATACAATTGTTCAAAAAACGTCTTCGCAATTCATGTCGTTAGATTGCTAATGAAAATTCGTAAAAAAACGTACACGCCATACATGTTCTTTGCTTCCCTCTCGATACAAGTGAAGGGGAAAAACAGCCTTAACGGTTGCTAAAAAAATCGCCCTTTACATATACATGGGTCGTCTTCCCCTCTCGACAACGGAGACAAGTAACCCACGCCAGGCACTGTCAGTAACTGCCATAGATCTGCTTTAAAATGCCCATTCGTCTTGCGTCGCTCACGTTCCCGGAGCTTTGGGTAATGTCTGAGGCCTATCCCCGCTAATTTCTACCGTTTGTCGGTAGCTGTCTGTAAAAATATAGCATACACCAAAACGAGAAAATATTTCCATCGCACCTGCACAAGTGTATGGACAATGGCAATCTTCATGCGATGCATAAGTGGTGTGTGTCAGCAGGTTTTGTTTCCCAAGTTTTCCGTGAATGAGCGAGTATCTTGAGCTGTGTGACTCAGCCCGAGGGAGCCTCTTCTCCTCCAGAGTGTGTGGGGAAGGCTGTCCCCTTGGGTTGGTGCTGCACGGGTTCGCTGCGCTGTTTGGTCTTGTGCCAAGGAAGGCTGCCAACTGTGCAAGAATTTTAGGGTTGGTTTCAATTGCCGTTGCCGGTCCATAGAGTAGCGAGCATTGTAAGGCCGCTCTAGAGGTTTGCAGGCATGTGGGGTCGACCCCTGCTCCTTCCCTCCCCACCCCACGTAGGGTGTGTGTGGTGCGCTTACAGCTGCCTCAAAGTGGCTGGCCTTGTGGGAAGCCCTGTGTTTTGTGAGCTTTCAGCACCGTCAGGTTGCCAAACGGGGGTAGCATACACGACAAAGCGAGGCCCCTCCTTGTGGTGGTTTGTGTTGTGTGAAGTCCGTGCCAAAAGGGTG
>NC_136278.1:16999749-17012249 GCF_964198595.1 Lampetra fluviatilis
CACATGAGAGCAATCCCGGCCAATTTCTCCCGTTTGATGGGGTCTATGTGTAAAAATTTTGACTTTTTTGAGTGCACGTGCAAATCTGCTGGAAAAGCCTGTGGAAGTTTCACGGCGTTCGTACGATATTTGGCGACGCAAAAATGAGCGATTTCCCAGCTCGATGGAATTCGGCGCGACAGAAACGATGCCCCGTAACGCACATGAGAGCAATCCGGGCCAATTTCTCCCGTTTGATGGGGTCTATGTGTAAAAATTTTGACTTTTTTGAGTGCAGGTGCAAATCTGCTGAAAAAGCCTGTGGAAGTTTCACGGCGTTCGTACGATATTTGGCGACGCAAAAATGAGCGATTTCCCAGCTCGAGAGAATTCGGCGCGAGAGAAACGATGCCCCGTAACGCACATGAGAGCAATCCGGGCCAATTTCTCCCGTTTGATGGGGTCTATGTGTACAAATTTTGACTTTTTTGAGTGCACGTGCAAATCTGCTGAAAAAGCCTGTGGAAGTTTCACGGCGTTCGTACGATATTTGGCGACGCAAAAATGAGCGATTTCCCAGCTCGATGGAATTCGGAGCGAGAGAAACGATGCCCCGTAACGCACATGAGAGCAATCCCGGCCAATTTCTCCCGTTTGATGGGGTCTATGTGTAAAAATTTTGACTTTTTTGAGTGCAGGTGCAAATCTGCTGAAAAAGCCTGTGGAAGTTTCACGGCGTTCGTACGATATTTGGCGACGCAAAAATGAGCGATTTCCCAGCTCGAGAGAATTCGGCGCGAGAGAAACGATGCCCCGTAACGCACATGAGAGCAATCCGGGCCAATTTCTCCCGTTTGATGGGGTCTATGTGTAAAAATTTTGACTTTTTTGAGTGCAGGTGCAAATCTGCTGAAAAAGCCTGTGGAAGTTTCACGGCGTTCGTACGATATTTGGCGACGCAAAAATGAGCGATTTCCCAGCTCGATGGAATTCGGCGCGACAGAAACGATGCCCCGTAACGCACATGAGAGCAATCCGGGCCAATTTCTCCCGTTTGATGGGGTCTATGTGTAAAAATTTTGACTTTTTTGAGTGCACGTGCAAATCTGCTGAAAAAGCCTGTGGAAGTTTCACGGCGTTCGTACGATATTTGGCGACGCAAAAATGAGCGATTTCCCAGCTCGAGAGAATTCGGCGCGAGAGAAACGATGCCCCGTAACGCACATGAGAGCAATCCCGGCCAATTTCTCCCGTTTGATGGGGTCTATGTGTAAAAATTTTGACTTTTTTGAGTGCACGTGCAAATCTGCTGAAAAAGCCTGTGGAAGTTTCACGGCGTTCGTACGATATTTGGCGACGCAAAAATGAGCGATTTCCCAGCTCGATGGAATTCGGAGCGAGAGAAACGATGCCCCGTAACGCACATGAGAGCAATCCCGGCCAATTTCTCCCGTTTGATGGGGTCTATGTGTAAAAATTTTGACTTTTTTGAGTGCACGTGCAAATCTGCTGAAAAAGCCTGTGGAAGTTTCACGGCGTTCGTACGATATTTGGCGACGCAAAAATGAGCGATTTCCCAGCTCGAGAGAATTCGGCGCGAGAGAAACGATGCCCCGTAACGCACATGAGAGCAATCCGGGCCAATTTCTCCCGTTTGATGGGGTCTATGTGTAAAAATTTTGACTTTTTTGAGTGCACGTGCAAATCTGCTGGAAAAGCCTGTGGAAGTTTCACGGCGTTCGTACGATATTTGGCGACGCAAAAATGAGCGATTTCCCAGCTCGATGGAATTCGGAGCGAGAGAAACGATGCCCCGTAACGCACATGAGAGCAATCCCGGCCAATTTCTCCCGTTTGATGGGGTCTATGTGTACAAATTTTGACTTTTTTGAGTGCACGTGCCAATCTGCTGGAAAAGCCTGTGGAAGTTTGTTGGATATATGCCCCCCTTTTTAATTTTAAAAATTAATTTTTTTTAAGAATTATTCTGCCAACATAGATAATATCGTTTTTTTAATATACACGGGGCAACGTGAGAACGGACACGCCCTCACACTCCCACAGAGGCCCCCACACACTAACACAGATGTGCGCACACCTCATTTCAAAGGAAAGAGGGCATGAAAGAAGGGTAATCAAGATCATAAAAAAAACTCCCCGAATTTCACACAAGAGGAACAAGGGAGGGGGGAATGGTAGCCGGGGGGGGTTCTGGAAGAAACATCCGTTCGTAAAGGGAAAAAAAACCCTTTGATAAGTACAAAACCAGGCCACGAAATATATAATTATATTCTTAACAAAGGAACAACATTAACAAAAAACACAAACGGGTTTTGAACCATGTTAGACAAACTAGTACAACTTAGCCATGAAGTAAGCAAACAGTATCCATCCTCACTACAATTGAAAATCAGACTACAGTCTGCACCAGAATCGCGACCCATCATTGTTAATTAAATACTGACATTATTTACCTTTATAGAATTTCTACACGGCCGGGCCGAAGCATCGAAGAACAATTATGGCATATATTTCGCTCCAAAACAAAATTCTTAGCCGGGATAGCAGATTAAATAATCACAAGAAGTCAAATAATAAGTACGGAATTAAAGTGAATATCCTAGGAGCTAACGGTGAATAAGGCTCTCAAAATTAACCAAACACAACAACCCCCTGAAAACAACAGCAGCAACACGACCGTCTTTGTCTTTCCGAGAGGATCTCCACACGCAGGCACAAAGCCGGGAAATGACACCAATAAAACTCCCGGGCAATGGCTCAAAGGAAATTAACACGCTCTCAGAAATAAATAAATAAGCGCATGCGCCGGGCGCTTCCACCGTGGAAACAACCGTCTTTGTCTTCCCACAACACGGACAGCAAAAATTGCACACGCAAGGAATAACATCTCCATGAGAGATCGGGTCACGATGAAACATCGGGAACACGGTTTCGGCATAACTGGGGCATAATCGAATAAGTCGCATTTCAACTTCCAAACCAAAACAACTTAAGCTGTGTGAGACAAAAGATATGATCCCCGAGCGAGGGCGGAAATAATTAAGCTCGCTTAACGCGTAGGTTGTCGCGACAAATATTATTCAGTAACAAAAACATGGATTCGAATATCTCTTTTATATATATATAACTCGACGCGAATCATCGGTCTGGCTAATGTATAACTTCGTTGGCGCCGTCACGAGCCCCCCCCCCTTCCAGAACGACAACAGCTGTGTCTTCAGAGCTAATAAACACGGACAAACACGCAAGCCACACACGGACGAACACACACACACAGGAAGGTTTTATGACAGACTTTGAACAACTCGGGAAACGGAGGGCATTTTCTCAACATAAGCCGGGGAAAAATCCATTCAACTCACTTCGTCAGGGGCCTGGCCCCCCCACCACACATCGCCAGGGCTTCGACTCCACCACAGATCGTCAAGAAGCCTTCGTCATCCAGCATGACGAGAATCGCGAGGTAGCGACGTGCTGCTACAAGCCGAGGTCTGCACCACCTAAGAAGAATTACTACACTGAGCCGCCGAGCTGCGAGTGAAACGGACGGAGATTCCAGCTATCACTCTCGAGCCAACAACTTCAACCCAACGTCAATATCAGCAACGAGCGAAAGCATCGTTCATCGCCAGAGCGACAACCAACGAGAACCGACTCGTCATCCAGCAGTGGAGAGAAAGAGCGCGCCACCGCGCCGTCAGCTACGAGAGCGCGCCACCGCGCCGTCAGCTACGAGAGCGCGCCACCGCGCCGTCAGCTACGAGAGCGCGCCACCGCGCCGTCAGCTACGAGAGCGCGCCACCGCGCCGTCAGCTACGAGAGCGCGCCACCGCGCCGTCAGCTACGAGAGCGCGCCACCGCGCCGTCAGCTACGAGAGCGCGCCACCGCGCCGTCAGCTACGAGAGCGCGCCACCGCGCCGTCAGCTACGAGAGCGCGCCACCGCGCCGTCAGCTACGAGAGCGCGCCACCGCGCCGTCAGCTACCGAGGGCCGCCAAGCGCCGCCAAGCGCCGCCGCTCACCTCATCGCGGAGAAAGTGTCAGCTGCAACTCGCACAGACGGCAGAGAGGTTGTATCACTCCCCACATACAGACTCGAGGAAACACAGAGAAAATCTTGTCAAACCAGTTTCCTTTGTCATAGAGCCTCGCCGAAGAATTAATTAAAACAGAGCCAGATTAGCTCTCCCGCAACACGCCCTCACCCACCATTGACTCCAACATTCCTTTAAAAGAATATTATACTTACCGATGAATCTATTGACATATACTTTCGCCTCGGGGATACAATAAGTGCTTTTATTAACGCAAAACGAAATGTGTCATGCTTGTTTTCAAACTCGGCCAGTCGCCGATGGTGATCGATACAAAAACGAACTAATGAGATGCCTGGTGGAGAGGTAGAGGTTACGATTGCATAATAATTTTTGGTCATTCAGTTCGTTAAATGCACAATATCGAAAATGCATAAGAGTTTGAGTTATTCAATTTAGTAAATGCATAAGTGTTCATTCATTCATTTTAGTCAATGCTTAATCTCGTAATTGCATAAGAATTTTAGTTATCCATATTAATCGAATGCTTGATATCGCAAATGCATAAGTGTTTGGTTATTCATGAATTATTGACGCATGTTTGACCTGTATGATAGAATGTCACATGCTTGTTAGAATAAAATTGCTTAACACCAACTGTTCGAGTGCTTCTTTCCAAGTCCATGCAAAACCATCATATTTTTGATAACTGTATCCTGTGATGAGATATGAAAATGGAGACCTAAATATCATAACACACGCTAGGATAATCGGTAAACGTTTAATCATTGATCATCGTGTTATCCTGATTGACATAACTCTGGATAAACGAAGCTGAGCCTAATTACCACAACTGCTCACATTAACATCATCGCAAGCATCCGCATAACTTACTACGATTATCTCAGCGATTATCATAATTTATGCATATAATTACTCACACTATCATAATATATGCATATAATTACACGCATTATCATAATTTATGCATGTTAATACACACATTAACATAATTAATGCGATTTGCGCATTTTTCGGAAAATTATTAATTTTTATTATTTTCATCAAAATTTCATAACTCCGACACATACAACATAATGGGGTGGCTCGTCCGGGATCTCTCACAGACAGTGTTTTGCATGGATGAAGGAATGAATCACTTCGTGTTAACCAGAATATCGTGACCAAACATTGCATTGTGATTGTAAACGGGCGTAAAACAAAAAAAAACGCCCTCTAAGGTTAAAACCCAGAATAGCAGGTTGAAACAGAGACAGTGGAATTAAGATAATATCGTATCAAACCGATTGCACCCTGTGATAAATGGTGTTAGAGGTACGCACTCTGAATCGGAAAATAACAATAGCTCGAGTCAAACTGACTACACTCTGTGAGATAATTGTGTTATATGCACTCTAAAAGGAATTGTCAAAGGAACTCTTGCCATACCTAAGATGCTAGGATTAGGAATAATTTTTGAATGGGTTACGGGATACGGGGAGCTCGTATTAAAACGTACCGACCAATCTGTTACAAAGCAGTACAGTCAGAGAGACATATGGGAAGGGAGCTGTATCGATAACACGAACACACCTCGGGGGAAACTAATTGACTGGATAAAATGTAAGGAAGGCGAACACGATGCAAAAGCTGCAGAGAAGGCAGGACAGGACTCATGCCTTTTCACACAGGCATACAGACAGGGATGGTGGAATGAAGGAAAATTCGGAATGGAAACAGGAGAGAAATCGTCTCTAATAAACGAGGAAAAATGTCCTCACACCATCGTAAGGGAGGAGAAATCAGGGCTCGCGACACCAGCGAAACTCACAGACGTGGATCCACAGAATAAATATGGAAGTAACATTAAATCACACTCTTGGGTACGTGGACAGAGTCCAGGGACTAATCGCAAAAAAATTATGGATATCGAACAAAAAATCCTTGACAAACAGAAACCCTCACAATTCGAGAGAAGGGATGGAGAGATACATATGCAAACAAAAACATGTGAGATTGACAACTTCACAGATAGAGGGAAGCAAAATGTTAAAGTAAAGTCGACTGGACATGTTCCACTAAGGGCAGAGGCAAAAACTGAAGGGAAATGGCAACACGAGCGACACGGCACTGGGCGCGCACACAGAAAATGCACACCGCTTAATCACGCCCCACACAGAACAGATAAAAGTGACAGATTGCCTGATGATAACTTGTTTGATGATGACGCTGACGGCAATCGACTTTCGGAATACCTATTCACCAGTAAAACCCTTAAATTGATGGACAAGGCTCTAATCAGAATTCCCGATTTTGACCCCCACAATAAGACTATGGATATCCACACACATATCGCAACAATAGAAGAGGAGGCAATGATTAGAGGGCTGATGAGACGGGATGAAAAAGCGAGTTTGTTGAAACGAAGCTTACATAAAGATTCTATTCCATGGGTAAAGTCACTACCACACAAGGTTAGAAATGATTTTAAACAACTGAGCCTGGCAGTGATTCGGAAGTTTGGAGAATATTCGACACTCACTGAAGGGTTTTATGCTGTAAAATCGATGACCCAGGGCATGGACCAAGATCCACGTGACTACCTCGTACAATTTAAAAGAGCGTATTACGCAGGCGATGTGAATCAATACCACGAAGGAGATAAAATGTTCAAAATTATGTTTTTTGAATCCTTGAGCCCAGAGATTACAGAAAGGGTGAGAATGGTTTTGAATCCAGAAACCGCATCCTTACGCCGCATAGAGAGCAAGGCGTACATGGCATGGTTATACAGAGCTAAGAATCAGAATTCGGATCCAGAACACAGGGAGAGGGATAAGGAACCCAGCCTCTCAGAGAGGAATAAAAATCACCGAACAGTCCCACAATGCCTAGAAGAGCAAACACACACGCACCTGTGGCAAAATAAACCAGAGAGAGGTTGGCACGAGAATGAGAGCGGCACAAAGCCGAACATTGAGAGGAATCGCAGGAGGGGGAGGTTCAGAACAGAACCATACCAACACCCCATGCCACGACACACACGAGGCCAAAGTTGCACACTAAGATGGCGAGATAACCACCTAGCGGGAAGGTGTTACACAGACCGCGGAAGTATGGATGCGAACATTCAGGAGAATCGCAAGAGGGGAGGTCAAACACAATCGATCCAATTCCGACCAATTCCTCCACCGGCTATACCAGGAGGGAATAGAGGAATAACACAGAATGCGGTACAAATACATGATGAACCACCCGCCGAGGTTTTGTTAAACCCCGAGCTCAATGGGAAATACAAGCAGGCTGCAGGTGACAGGGCGGGCAAAAACACGGGCGGTGCTCTTGTGAAAGGCGCGCGGATCGGGTGCGGGGTTGCATTGAGGCGTGATCGGACAGTAGATAACAGACAGCAGAGACAAAGAGAGCACACAGAGACACGCCCTGAGGAGCGCAGGCGTGAGCCTTTGAATGAAAAATATCCAAGGGAAACCAAAATGTATGTGGATCGGAGTGCTAAAATGGAGACGAATGTTCATGACATATCGGGAATGGTGTTAAAATCTAACACACTCGTAAAAACAAAGAGGGCAACATTACGAGGGACAGAATTAAATCGACACACAAACTCGGCAAATGTGCATGTAATCGCAGAGAGAGCGAATGCCACGAACCAAGTGTCAAAGTGGGTTGTGTGCGCGAATTCTGATTATGTACAGCACAATTTTTCACCACACACTCCCACGACGCGAGAGAGTGAGAGAGAAAATTACAAAAACGAACCCGAAAACCGTGATCAAATTATCAAAGTGATAAGTGGTAAACCAGGCAACATGAGGAAGGTAACGCATAAATGCGTTCGAAACCGCTACCTAGCGTTTCCCAGGATTTAACAAAAACAAAGATGAAATTCGTCGGAATTACGATGTATGAGAACCATGTAACTGATGATATCGATGTTTTAACGTGTTGTTATTTTCCTTGCTTAATTCAAATGTAACCATGTTAAGCAAAAACAAAAATGAATATTCGTCGGAATTATGATGTACGAGAACCAATGTAACGCAATATCGATGTTAACGGTTGTTATTTCCTTTGCTAATTCAGATGTAACCAGATTAAGATTGTAATACGTGCACGCGCGTTGTAAGAAATAACCGCCGAGAGTAAGGGCGGCTGATGGGATGCATGACATAAAAAGGGGGCATTACTTTGTTTGAAAATTCGCCAGTGGCCAAATCGACCCCTGATAATTTTCAAAAGGGCGGACTGTTGGATATATGCCCCCCTTTTTAATTTTAAAAATTAATTTTTTTTAAGAATTATTCTGCCAACATAGATAATATCGTTTTTTTAATATACACGGGGCAACGTGAGAACGGACACGCCCTCACACTCCCACAGAGGCCCCCACACACTAACACAGATGTGCGCACACCTCATTTCAAAGGAAAGAGGGCATGAAAGAAGGGTAATCAAGATCATAAAAAAAACTCCCCGAATTTCACACAAGAGGAACAAGGGAGGGGGGAATGGTAGCCGGGGGGGGTTCTGGAAGAAACATCCGTTCGTAAAGGGAAAAAAAACCCTTTGATAAGTACAAAACCAGGCCACGAAATATATAATTATATTCTTAACAAAGGAACAACATTAACAAAAAACACAAACGGGTTTTGAACCATGTTAGACAAACTAGTACAACTTAGCCATGAAGTAAGCAAACAGTATCCATCCTCACTACAATTGAAAATCAGACTACAGTCTGCACCAGAATCGCGACCCATCATTGTTAATTAAATACTGACATTATTTACCTTTATAGAATTTCTACACGGCCGGGCCGAAGCATCGAAGAACAATTATGGCATATATTTCGCTCCAAAACAAAATTCTTAGCCGGGATAGCAGATTAAATAATCACAAGAAGTCAAATAATAAGTACGGAATTAAAGTGAATATCCTAGGAGCTAACGGTGAATAAGGCTCTCAAAATTAACCAAACACAACAACCCCCTGAAAACAACAGCAGCAACACGACCGTCTTTGTCTTTCCGAGAGGATCTCCACACGCAGGCACAAAGCCGGGAAATGACACCAATAAAACTCCCGGGCAATGGCTCAAAGGAAATTAACACGCTCTCAGAAATAAATAAATAAGCGCATGCGCCGGGCGCTTCCACCGTGGAAACAACCGTCTTTGTCTTCCCACAACACGGACAGCAAAAATTGCACACGCAAGGAATAACATCTCCATGAGAGATCGGGTCACGATGAAACATCGGGAACACGGTTTCGGCATAACTGGGGCATAATCGAATAAGTCGCATTTCAACTTCCAAACCAAAACAACTTAAGCTGTGTGAGACAAAAGATATGATCCCCGAGCGAGGGCGGAAATAATTAAGCTCGCTTAACGCGTAGGTTGTCGCGACAAATATTATTCAGTAACAAAAACATGGATTCGAATATCTCTTTTATATATATATATAACTCGACGCGAATCATCGGTCTGGCTAATGTATAACTTCGTTGGCGCCGTCACGAGCCCCCCCCCCTTCCAGAACGACAACAGCTGTGTCTTCAGAGCTAATAAACACGGACAAACACGCAAGCCACACACGGACGAACACACACACACAGGAAGGTTTTATGACAGACTTTGAACAACTCGGGAAACGGAGGGCATTTTCTCAACATAAGCCGGGGAAAAATCCATTCAACTCACTTCGTCAGGGGCCTGGCCCCCCCACCACACATCGCCAGGGCTTCGACTCCACCACAGATCGTCAAGAAGCCTTCGTCATCCAGCATGACGAGAATCGCGAGGTAGCGACGTGCTGCTACAAGCCGAGGTCTGCACCACCTAAGAAGAATTACTACACTGAGCCGCCGAGCTGCGAGTGAAACGGACGGAGATTCCAGCTATCACTCTCGAGCCAACAACTTCAACCCAACGTCAATATCAGCAACGAGCGAAAGCATCGTTCATCGCCAGAGCGACAACCAACGAGAACCGACTCGTCATCCAGCAGTGGAGAGAAAGAGCGCGCCACCGCGCCGTCAGCTACGAGAGCGCGCCACCGCGCCGTCAGCTACGAGAGCGCGCCACCGCGCCGTCAGCTACGAGAGCGCGCCACCGCGCCGTCAGCTACGAGAGCGCGCCACCGCGCCGTCAGCTACGAGAGCGCGCCACCGCGCCGTCAGCTACGAGAGCGCGCCACCGCGCCGTCAGCTACGAGAGCGCGCCACCGCGCCGTCAGCTACGAGAGCGCGCCACCGCGCCGTCAGCTACGAGAGCGCGCCACCGCGCCGTCAGCTACGAGAGCGCGCCACCGCGCCGTCAGCTACCGAGGGCCGCCAAGCGCCGCCAAGCGCCGCCGCTCACCTCATCGCGGAGAAAGTGTCAGCTGCAACTCGCACAGACGGCAGAGAGGTTGTATCACTCCCCACATACAGACTCGAGGAAACACAGAGAAAATCTTGTCAAACCAGTTTCCTTTGTCATAGAGCCTCGCCGAAGAATTAATTAAAACAGAGCCAGATTAGCTCTCCCGCAACACGCCCTCACCCACCATTGACTCCAACATTCCTTTAAAAGAATATTATACTTACCGATGAATCTATTGACATATACTTTCGCCTCGGGGATACAATAAGTGCTTTTATTAACGCAAAACGAAATGTGTCATGCTTGTTTTCAAACTCGGCCAGTCGCCGATGGTGATCGATACAAAAACGAACTAATGAGATGCCTGGTGGAGAGGTAGAGGTTACGATTGCATAATAATTTTTGGTCATTCAGTTCGTTAAATGCACAATATCGAAAATGCATAAGAGTTTGAGTTATTCAATTTAGTAAATGCATAAGTGTTCATTCATTCATTTTAGTCAATGCTTAATCTCGTAATTGCATAAGAATTTTAGTTATCCATATTAATCGAATGCTTGATATCGCAAATGCATAAGTGTTTGGTTATTCATGAATTATTGACGCATGTTTGACCTGTATGATAGAATGTCACATGCTTGTTAGAATAAAATTGCTTAACACCAACTGTTCGAGTGCTTCTTTCCAAGTCCATGCAAAACCATCATATTTTTGATAACTGTATCCTGTGATGAGATATGAAAATGGAGACCTAAATATCATAACACACGCTAGGATAATCGGTAAACGTTTAATCATTGATCATCGTGTTATCCTGATTGACATAACTCTGGATAAACGAAGCTGAGCCTAATTACCACAACTGCTCACATTAACATCATCGCAAGCATCCGCATAACTTACTACGATTATCTCAGCGATTATCATAATTTATGCATATAATTACTCACACTATCATAATATATGCATATAATTACACGCATTATCATAATTTATGCATGTTAATACACACATTAACATAATTAATGCGATTTGCGCATTTTTCGGAAAATTATTAATTTTTATTATTTTCATCAAAATTTCATAACTCCGACACATACAACAAGTTTCACGGCGTTCGTACGATATTTGGCGACGCAAAAATGAGCGATTTCCCAGCTCGATGGAATTCGGCGCGACAGAAACGATGCCCCGTAACGCACATGAGAGCAATCCGGGCCAATTTCTCCCGTTTGATGGGGTCTATGTGTAAAAATTTTGACTTTTTTGAGTGCAGGTGCAAATCTGCTGAAAAAGCCTGTGGAAGTTTCACGGCGTTCGTACGATATTTGGCGACGCAAAAATGAGCGATTTCCCAGCTCGAGAGAATTCGGCGCGAGAGAAACGATGCCCCGTAACGCACATGAGAGCAATCCGGGCCAATTTCTCCCGTTTGATGGGGTCTATGTGTACAAATTTTGACTTTTTTGAGTGCACGTGCCAATCTGCTGGAAAAGCCTGTGGAAGTTTCACGGCGTTCGTACGATATTTGGCGACGCAAAAATGAGCGATTTCCCAGCTCGATGGAATTCGGCGCGACAGAAACGATGCCCCGTAACGCACATGAGAGCAATCCGGGCCAATTTCTCCCGTTTGATGGGGTCTATGTGTAAAAATTTTGACTTTTTTGAGTGCAGGTGCAAATCTGCTGAAAAAGCCTGTGGAAGTTTCACGGCGTTCGTACGATATTTGGCGACGCAAAAATGAGCGATTTCCCAGCTCGAGAGAATTCGGAGCGAGAGAAACGATGCCCCGTAACGCACATGAGAGCAATCCCGGCCAATTTCTCCCGTTTGATGGGGTCTATGTGTACAAATTTTGACTTTTTTGAGTGCACGTGCCAATCTGCTGGAAAAGCCTGTGGAAGTTTCACTGCGTTCGTACGATATTTGGCGACGCAAAAATGAGCGATTTCCCAGCTCGATGGAATTCGGCGCGACAGAAACGATGCCCCGTAACGCACATGAGAGCAATCCGGGCCAATTTCTCCCGTTTGATGGGGTCTATGTGTAAAAATTTTGACTTTTTTGAGTGCAGGTGCA
>NC_136278.1:17022249-17027249 GCF_964198595.1 Lampetra fluviatilis
AATTTCTCCCGTTTGATGGGGTCTATGTGTAAAAATTTTGACTTTTTTGAGTGCAGGTGCAAATCTGCTGAAAAAGCCTGTGGAAGTTTCACGGCGTTCGTACGATATTTGGCGACGCAAAAATGAGCGATTTCCCAGCTCGAGAGAATTCGGCGCGAGAGAAACGATGCCCCGTAACGCACATGAGAGCAATCCGGGCCAATTTCTCCCGTTTGATGGGGTCTATGTGTAAAAATTTTGACTTTTTTGAGTGCACGTGCAAATCTGCTGGAAAAGCCTGTGGAAGTTTCACGGCGTTCGTACGATATTTGGCGACGCAAAAATGAGCGATTTCCCAGCTCGATGGAATTCGGCGCGAGAGAAACGATGCCCCGTAACGCACATGAGAGCAATCCCGGCCAATTTCTCCCGTTTGATGGGGTCTATGTGTAAAAATTTTGACTTTTTTGAGTGCACGTGCAAATCTGCTGAAAAAGCCTGTGGAAGTTTCACGGCGTTCGTACGATATTTGGCGACGCAAAAATGAGCGATTTCCCAGCTCGATGGAATTCGGAGCGAGAGAAACGATGCCCCGTAACGCACATGAGAGCAATCCCGGCCAATTTCTCCCGTTTGATGGGGTCTATGTGTACAAATTTTGACTTTTTTGAGTGCACGTGCAAATCTGCTGAAAAAGCCTGTGGAAGTTTCACGGCGTTCGTACGATATTTGGCGACGCAAAAATGAGCGATTTCCCAGCTCGAGAGAATTCGGCGCGAGAGAAACGATGCCCCGTAACGCACATGAGAGCAATCCGGGCCAATTTCTCCCGTTTGATGGGGTCTATGTGTAAAAATTTTGACTTTTTTGAGTGCACGTGCAAATCTGCTGAAAAAGCCTGTGGAAGTTTCACGGCGTTCGTACGATATTTGGCGACGCAAAAATGAGCGATTTCCCAGCTCGATGGAATTCGGCGCGAGAGAAACGATGCCCCGTAACGCACATGAGAGCAATCCGGGCCAATTTCTCCCGTTTGATGGGGTCTATGTGTAAAAATTTTGACTTTTTTGAGTGCAGGTGCAAATCTGCTGAAAAAGCCTGTGGAAGTTTCACGGCGTTCGTACGATATTTGGCGACGCAAAAATGAGCGATTTCCCAGCTCGAGAGAATTCGGCGCGAGAGAAACGATGCCCCGTAACGCACATGAGAGCAATCCGGGCCAATTTCTCCCGTTTGATGGGGTCTATGTGTAAAAATTTTGACTTTTTTGAGTGCAGGTGCAAATCTGCTGGAAAAGCCTGTGGAAGTTTCACGGCGTTCGTACGATATTTGGCGACGCAAAAATGAGCGATTTCCCAGCTCGATGGAATTCGGAGCGAGAGAAACGATGCCCCGTAACGCACATGAGAGCAATCCCGGCCAATTTCTCCCGTTTGATGGGGTCTATGTGTACAAATTTTGACTTTTTTGAGTGCACGTGCCAATCTGCTGGAAAAGCCTGTGGAAGTTTCACGGCGTTCGTACGATATTTGGCGACGCAAAAATGAGCGATTTCCCAGCTCGATGGAATTCGGCGCGAGAGAAACGATGCCCCGTAACGCACATGAGAGCAATCCCGGCCAATTTCTCCCGTTTGATGGGGTCTATGTGTAAAAATTTTGACTTTTTTGAGTGCACGTGCAAATCTGCTGAAAAAGCCTGTGGAAGTTTCACGGCGTTCGTACGATATTTGGCGACGCAAAAATGAGCGATTTCCCAGCTCGATGGAATTCGGAGCGAGAGAAACGATGCCCCGTAACGCACATGAGAGCAATCCCGGCCAATTTCTCCCGTTTGATGGGGTCTATGTGTAAAAATTTTGACTTTTTTGAGTGCACGTGCAAATCTGCTGAAAAAGCCTGTGGAAGTTTCACGGCGTTCGTACGATATTTGGCGACGCAAAAATGAGCGATTTCCCAGCTCGAGAGAATTCGGCGCGAGAGAAACGATGCCCCGTAACGCACATGAGAGCAATCCGGGCCAATTTCTCCCGTTTGATGGGGTCTATGTGTAAAAATTTTGACTTTTTTGAGTGCACGTGCAAATCTGCTGGAAAAGCCTGTGGAAGTTTCACGGCGTTCGTACGATATTTGGCGACGCAAAAATGAGCGATTTCCCAGCTCGATGGAATTCGGCGCGACAGAAACGATGCCCCGTAACGCACATGAGAGCAATCCGGGCCAATTTCTCCCGTTTGATGGGGTCTATGTGTAAAAATTTTGACTTTTTTGAGTGCAGGTGCAAATCTGCTGAAAAAGCCTGTGGAAGTTTCACGGCGTTCGTACGATATTTGGCGACGCAAAAATGAGCGATTTCCCAGCTCGAGAGAATTCGGCGCGAGAGAAACGATGCCCCGTAACGCACATGAGAGCAATCCGGGCCAATTTCTCCCGTTTGATGGGGTCTATGTGTACAAATTTTGACTTTTTTGAGTGCACGTGCAAATCTGCTGAAAAAGCCTGTGGAAGTTTCACGGCGTTCGTACGATATTTGGCGACGCAAAAATGAGCGATTTCCCAGCTCGATGGAATTCGGCGCGACAGAAACGATGCCCCGTAACGCACATGAGAGCAATCCGGGCCAATTTCTCCCGTTTGATGGGGTCTATGTGTAAAAATTTTGACTTTTTTGAGTGCACGTGCAAATCTGCTGAAAAAGCCTGTGGAAGTTTCACGGCGTTCGTACGATATTTGGCGACGCAAAAATGAGCGATTTCCCAGCTCGAGAGAATTCGGCGCGAGAGAAACGATGCCCCGTAACGCACATGAGAGCAATCCGGGCCAATTTCTCCCGTTTGATGGGGTCTATGTGTAAAAATTTTGACTTTTTTGAGTGCAGGTGCAAATCTGCTGAAAAAGCCTGTGGAAGTTTCACGGCGTTCGTACGATATTTGGCGACGCAAAAATGAGCGATTTCCCAGCTCGATGGAATTCGGCGCGAGAGAAACGATGCCCCGTAACGCACATGAGAGCAATCCGGGCCAATTTCTCCCGTTTGATGGGGTCTATGTGTAAAAATTTTGACTTTTTTGAGTGCAGGTGCAAATCTGCTGAAAAAGCCTGTGGAAGTTTCACGGCGTTCGTACGATATTTGGCGACGCAAAAATGAGCGATTTCCCAGCTCGATGGAATTCGGCGCGAGAGAAACGATGCCCCGTAACGCACATGAGAGCAATCCGGGCCAATTTCTCCCGTTTGATGGGGTCTATGTGTAAAAATTTTGACTTTTTTGAGTGCAGGTGCAAATCTGCTGAAAAAGCCTGTGGAAGTTTCACGGCGTTCGTACGATATTTGGCGACGCAAAAATGAGCGATTTCCCAGCTCGAGAGAATTCGGCGCGAGAGAAACGATGCCCCGTAACGCACATGAGAGCAATCCGGGCCAATTTCTCCCGTTTGATGGGGTCTATGTGTAAAAATTTTGACTTTTTTGAGTGCAGGTGCAAATCTGCTGGAAAAGCCTGTGGAAGTTTCACGGCGTTCGTACGATATTTGGCGACGCAAAAATGAGCGATTTCCCAGCTCGATGGAATTCGGCGCGAGAGAAACGATGCCCCGTAACGCACATGAGAGCAATCCCGGCCAATTTCTCCCGTTTGATGGGGTCTATGTGTAAAAATTTTGACTTTTTTGAGTGCACGTGCAAATCTGCTGAAAAAGCCTGTGGAAGTTTCACGGCGTTCGTACGATATTTGGCGACGCAAAAATGAGCGATTTCCCAGCTCGATGGAATTCGGAGCGAGAGAAACGATGCCCCGTAACGCACATGAGAGCAATCCCGGCCAATTTCTCCCGTTTGATGGGGTCTATGTGTAAAAATTTTGACTTTTTTGAGTGCACGTGCAAATCTGCTGAAAAAGCCTGTGGAAGTTTCACGGCGTTCGTACGATATTTGGCGACGCAAAAATGAGCGATTTCCCAGCTCGAGAGAATTCGGCGCGAGAGAAACGATGCCCCGTAACGCACATGAGAGCAATCCGGGCCAATTTCTCCCGTTTGATGGGGTCTATGTGTAAAAATTTTGACTTTTTTGAGTGCACGTGCAAATCTGCTGGAAAAGCCTGTGGAAGTTTCACGGCGTTCGTACGATATTTGGCGACGCAAAAATGAGCGATTTCCCAGCTCGATGGAATTCGGCGCGACAGAAACGATGCCCCGTAACGCACATGAGAGCAATCCGGGCCAATTTCTCCCGTTTGATGGGGTCTATGTGTAAAAATTTTGACTTTTTTGAGTGCAGGTGCAAATCTGCTGAAAAAGCCTGTGGAAGTTTCACGGCGTTCGTACGATATTTGGCGACGCAAAAATGAGCGATTTCCCAGCTCGAGAGAATTCGGCGCGAGAGAAACGATGCCCCGTAACGCACATGAGAGCAATCCGGGCCAATTTCTCCCGTTTGATGGGGTCTATGTGTACAAATTTTGACTTTTTTGAGTGCACGTGCAAATCTGCTGAAAAAGCCTGTGGAAGTTTCACGGCGTTCGTACGATATTTGGCGACGCAAAAATGAGCGATTTCCCAGCTCGATGGAATTCGGCGCGACAGAAACGATGCCCCGTAACGCACATGAGAGCAATCCGGGCCAATTTCTCCCGTTTGATGGGGTCTATGTGTAAAAATTTTGACTTTTTTGAGTGCACGTGCAAATCTGCTGAAAAAGCCTGTGGAAGTTTCACGGCGTTCGTACGATATTTGGCGACGCAAAAATGAGCGATTTCCCAGCTCGAGAGAATTCGGCGCGAGAGAAACGATGCCCCGTAACGCACATGAGAGCAATCCGGGCCAATTTCTCCCGTTTGATGGGGTCTATGTGTAAAAATTTTGACTTTTTTGAGTGCAGGTGCAAATCTGCTGAAAAAGCCTGTGGAAGTTTCACGGCGTTCGTACGATATTTGGCGACGCAAAAATGAGCGATTTCCCAGCTCGATGGAATTCGGCGCGAGAGAAACGATGCCCCGTAACGCACATGAGAGCAATCCGGGCC
>NC_136278.1:17057249-17059749 GCF_964198595.1 Lampetra fluviatilis
GGGGTCTATGTGTAAAAATTTTGACTTTTTTGAGTGCACGTGCAAATCTGCTGGAAAAGCCTGTGGAAGTTTCACGGCGTTCGTACGATATTTGGCGACGCAAAAATGAGCGATTTCCCAGCTCGATGGAATTCGGCGCGAGAGAAACGATGCCCCGTAACGCACATGAGAGCAATCCCGGCCAATTTCTCCCGTTTGATGGGGTCTATGTGTAAAAATTTTGACTTTTTTGAGTGCACGTGCAAATCTGCTGAAAAAGCCTGTGGAAGTTTCACGGCGTTCGTACGATATTTGGCGACGCAAAAATGAGCGATTTCCCAGCTCGATGGAATTCGGAGCGAGAGAAACGATGCCCCGTAACGCACATGAGAGCAATCCCGGCCAATTTCTCCCGTTTGATGGGGTCTATGTGTACAAATTTTGACTTTTTTGAGTGCACGTGCAAATCTGCTGAAAAAGCCTGTGGAAGTTTCACGGCGTTCGTACGATATTTGGCGACGCAAAAATGAGCGATTTCCCAGCTCGAGAGAATTCGGCGCGAGAGAAACGATGCCCCGTAACGCACATGAGAGCAATCCGGGCCAATTTCTCCCGTTTGATGGGGTCTATGTGTAAAAATTTTGACTTTTTTGAGTGCACGTGCAAATCTGCTGAAAAAGCCTGTGGAAGTTTCACGGCGTTCGTACGATATTTGGCGACGCAAAAATGAGCGATTTCCCAGCTCGATGGAATTCGGCGCGAGAGAAACGATGCCCCGTAACGCACATGAGAGCAATCCGGGCCAATTTCTCCCGTTTGATGGGGTCTATGTGTAAAAATTTTGACTTTTTTGAGTGCAGGTGCAAATCTGCTGAAAAAGCCTGTGGAAGTTTCACGGCGTTCGTAC
This sequence comes from Lampetra fluviatilis, assembly GCF_964198595.1. NCBI lineage: Eukaryota > Metazoa > Chordata > Hyperoartia > Petromyzontiformes > Petromyzontidae > Lampetra > Lampetra fluviatilis. The sequence goes on from NC_136278.1 coordinate 17,058,136, forward strand.
GATATTTGGCGACGCAAAAATGAGCGATTTCCCAGCTCGAGAGAATTCGGCGCGAGAGAAACGATGCCCCGTAACGCACATGAGAGCAATCCGGGCCAATTTCTCCCGTTTGATGGGGTCTATGTGTAAAAATTTTGACTTTTTTGAGTGCAGGTGCAAATCTGCTGGAAAAGCCTGTGGAAGTTTCACGGCGTTCGTACGATATTTGGCGACGCAAAAATGAGCGATTTCCCAGCTCGATGGAATTCGGAGCGAGAGAAACGATGCCCCGTAACGCACATGAGAGCAATCCCGGCCAATTTCTCCCGTTTGATGGGGTCTATGTGTACAAATTTTGACTTTTTTGAGTGCACGTGCCAATCTGCTGGAAAAGCCTGTGGAAGTTTCACGGCGTTCGTACGATATTTGGCGACGCAAAAATGAGCGATTTCCCAGCTCGATGGAATTCGGCGCGAGAGAAACGATGCCCCGTAACGCACATGAGAGCAATCCCGGCCAATTTCTCCCGTTTGATGGGGTCTATGTGTAAAAATTTTGACTTTTTTGAGTGCACGTGCAAATCTGCTGAAAAAGCCTGTGGAAGTTTCACGGCGTTCGTACGATATTTGGCGACGCAAAAATGAGCGATTTCCCAGCTCGATGGAATTCGGAGCGAGAGAAACGATGCCCCGTAACGCACATGAGAGCAATCCCGGCCAATTTCTCCCGTTTGATGGGGTCTATGTGTAAAAATTTTGACTTTTTTGAGTGCACGTGCAAATCTGCTGAAAAAGCCTGTGGAAGTTTCACGGCGTTCGTACGATATTTGGCGACGCAAAAATGAGCGATTTCCCAGCTCGAGAGAATTCGGCGCGAGAGAAACGATGCCCCGTAACGCACATGAGAGCAATCCGGGCCAATTTCTCCCGTTTGATGGGGTCTATGTGTAAAAATTTTGACTTTTTTGAGTGCACGTGCAAATCTGCTGGAAAAGCCTGTGGAAGTTTCACGGCGTTCGTACGATATTTGGCGACGCAAAAATGAGCGATTTCCCAGCTCGATGGAATTCGGCGCGACAGAAACGATGCCCCGTAACGCACATGAGAGCAATCCGGGCCAATTTCTCCCGTTTGATGGGGTCTATGTGTAAAAATTTTGACTTTTTTGAGTGCAGGTGCAAATCTGCTGAAAAAGCCTGTGGAAGTTTCACGGCGTTCGTACGATATTTGGCGACGCAAAAATGAGCGATTTCCCAGCTCGAGAGAATTCGGCGCGAGAGAAACGATGCCCCGTAACGCACATGAGAGCAATCCGGGCCAATTTCTCCCGTTTGATGGGGTCTATGTGTACAAATTTTGACTTTTTTGAGTGCACGTGCAAATCTGCTGAAAAAGCCTGTGGAAGTTTCACGGCGTTCGTACGATATTTGGCGACGCAAAAATGAGCGATTTCCCAGCTCGATGGAATTCGGCGCGACAGAAACGATGCCCCGTAACGCACATGAGAGCAATCCGGGCCAATTTCTCCCGTTTGATGGGGTCTATGTGTAAAAATTTTGACTTTTTTGAGTGCACGTGCAAATCTGCTGAAAAAGCCTGTGGAAGTTTCACGGCGTTCGTACGATATTTGGCGACG
>NC_136278.1:17069749-17072249 GCF_964198595.1 Lampetra fluviatilis
GCAAATCTGCTGGAAAAGCCTGTGGAAGTTTCACGGCGTTCGTACGATATTTGGCGACGCAAAAATGAGCGATTTCCCAGCTCGATGGAATTCGGAGCGAGAGAAACGATGCCCCGTAACGCACATGAGAGCAATCCCGGCCAATTTCTCCCGTTTGATGGGGTCTATGTGTACAAATTTTGACTTTTTTGAGTGCACGTGCCAATCTGCTGGAAAAGCCTGTGGAAGTTTCACGGCGTTCGTACGATATTTGGCGACGCAAAAATGAGCGATTTCCCAGCTCGATGGAATTCGGCGCGACAGAAACGATGCCCCGTAACGCACATGAGAGCAATCCGGGCCAATTTCTCCCGTTTGATGGGGTCTATGTGTAAAAATTTTGACTTTTTTGAGTGCACGTGCAAATCTGCTGAAAAAGCCTGTGGAAGTTTCACGGCGTTCGTACGATATTTGGCGACGCAAAAATGAGCGATTTCCCAGCTCGATGGAATTCGGAGCGAGAGAAACGATGCCCCGTAACGCACATGAGAGCAATCCCGGCCAATTTCTCCCGTTTGATGGGGTCTATGTGTAAAAATTTTGACTTTTTTGAGTGCACGTGCAAATCTGCTGGAAAAGCCTGTGGAAGTTTCACGGCGTTCGTACGATATTTGGCGACGCAAAAATGAGCGATTTCCCAGCTCGATGGAATTCGGCGCGACAGAAACGATGCCCCGTAACGCACATGAGAGCAATCCGGGCCAATTTCTCCCGTTTGATGGGGTCTATGTGTAAAAATTTTGACTTTTTTGAGTGCAGGTGCAAATCTGCTGAAAAAGCCTGTGGAAGTTTCACGGCGTTCGTACGATATTTGGCGACGCAAAAATGAGCGATTTCCCAGCTCGAGAGAATTCGGCGCGAGAGAAACGATGCCCCGTAACGCACATGAGAGCAATCCGGGCCAATTTCTCCCGTTTGATGGGGTCTATGTGTAAAAATTTTGACTTTTTTGAGTGCAGGTGCAAATCTGCTGAAAAAGCCTGTGGAAGTTTCACGGCGTTCGTACGATATTTGGCGACGCAAAAATGAGCGATTTCCCAGCTCGATGGAATTCGGCGCGACAGAAACGATGCCCCGTAACGCACATGAGAGCAATCCGGGCCAATTTCTCCCGTTTGATGGGGTCTATGTGTAAAAATTTTGACTTTTTTGAGTGCACGTGCAAATCTGCTGAAAAAGCCTGTGGAAGTTTCACGGCGTTCGTACGATATTTGGCGACGCAAAAATGAGCGATTTCCCAGCTCGAGAGAATTCGGCGCGAGAGAAACGATGCCCCGTAACGCACATGAGAGCAATCCCGGCCAATTTCTCCCGTTTGATGGGGTCTATGTGTAAAAATTTTGACTTTTTTGAGTGCACGTGCAAATCTGCTGGAAAAGCCTGTGGAAGTTTCACGGCGTTCGTACGATATTTGGCGACGCAAAAATGAGCGATTTCCCAGCTCGATGGAATTCGGAGCGAGAGAAACGATGCCCCGTAACGCACATGAGAGCAATCCCGGCCAATTTCTCCCGTTTGATGGGGTCTATGTGTACAAATTTTGACTTTTTTGAGTGCACGTGCCAATCTGCTGGAAAAGCCTGTGGAAGTTTCACGGCGTTCGTACGATATTTGGCGACGCAAAAATGAGCGATTTCCCAGCTCGATGGAATTCGGAGCGAGAGAAACGATGCCCCGTAACGCACATGAGAGCAATCCCGGCCAATTTCTCCCGTTTGATGGGGTCTATGTGTACAAATTTTGACTTTTTTGAGTGCACGTGCCAATCTGCTGGAAAAGCCTGTGGAAGTTTCATCCGACGAAAAAAGCACGTTCTCGAGAAAGCAGGAGAGCTAAGTCATTCACAAATTAGCTGGATTTGGCTTGTGGTTCGTTTCCCAAGTAACAGAGCGGCATCAACCTTTAAGTGCACGCCAGTACATCCCCGTGGGATACAGGGGGTCTCGGCGGACTTTGCTCGGGGGAAAAACGTCGAGGTGAGCCGCCTGGCCATGCTGTTCATGGGTCTCTCCTTTTTAAGTTTCGCCTGCCAATTTATTTTCTCTAGCGGTTTTATACACTAACACTCGATGTTTTGGGAAAGGAATACAATTGTTCAAAAAACGTCTTCGCAATTCATGTCGTTAGATTGCTAATGAAAATTCGTAAAAAAACGTACACGCCATACATGTTCTTTGCTTCCCTCTCGATACAAGTGAAGGGGAAAAACAGCCTTAACGGTTGCTAAAAAAATCGCCCTTTACATATACATGGGTCGTCTTCCCCTCTCGACAACGGAGACAAGTAACCCACGCCAGGCACTGTCAGTAACTGCCATAGATCTGCTTTAAAATGCCCATTCGTCTTGCGTCGCTCACGTTCCCGGAGCTTTGGGTAATGTCTGAGGCCTATCCCCGCTAATTTCTACCGTTTGTCGGTAGCTGTCTGTAAAAATATAGCATACACCAAAACGAGAAAATAT
>NC_136278.1:17082249-17092249 GCF_964198595.1 Lampetra fluviatilis
CGTACGATATTTGGCGACGCAAAAATGAGCGATTTCCCAGCTCGATGGAATTCGGCGCGACAGAAACGATGCCCCGTAACGCACATGAGAGCAATCCGGGCCAATTTCTCCCGTTTGATGGGGTCTATGTGTAAAAATTTTGACTTTTTTGAGTGCACGTGCAAATCTGCTGAAAAAGCCTGTGGAAGTTTCACGGCGTTCGTACGATATTTGGCGACGCAAAAATGAGCGATTTCCCAGCTCGAGAGAATTCGGCGCGAGAGAAACGATGCCCCGTAACGCACATGAGAGCAATCCCGGCCAATTTCTCCCGTTTGATGGGGTCTATGTGTAAAAATTTTGACTTTTTTGAGTGCACGTGCAAATCTGCTGGAAAAGCCTGTGGAAGTTTCACGGCGTTCGTACGATATTTGGCGACGCAAAAATGAGCGATTTCCCAGCTCGATGGAATTCGGAGCGAGAGAAACGATGCCCCGTAACGCACATGAGAGCAATCCCGGCCAATTTCTCCCGTTTGATGGGGTCTATGTGTACAAATTTTGACTTTTTTGAGTGCACGTGCCAATCTGCTGGAAAAGCCTGTGGAAGTTTCACGGCGTTCGTACGATATTTGGCGACGCAAAAATGAGCGATTTCCCAGCTCGATGGAATTCGGCGCGACAGAAACGATGCCCCGTAACGCACATGAGAGCAATCCGGGCCAATTTCTCCCGTTTGATGGGGTCTATGTGTAAAAATTTTGACTTTTTTGAGTGCAGGTGCAAATCTGCTGAAAAAGCCTGTGGAAGTTTCACGGCGTTCGTACGATATTTGGCGACGCAAAAATGAGCGATTTCCCAGCTCGAGAGAATTCGGCGCGAGAGAAACGATGCCCCGTAACGCACATGAGAGCAATCCGGGCCAATTTCTCCCGTTTGATGGGGTCTATGTGTACAAATTTTGACTTTTTTGAGTGCACGTGCCAATCTGCTGGAAAAGCCTGTGGAAGTTTCACGGCGTTCGTACGATATTTGGCGACGCAAAAATGAGCGATTTCCCAGCTCGATGGAATTCGGCGCGACAGAAACGATGCCCCGTAACGCACATGAGAGCAATCCGGGCCAATTTCTCCCGTTTGATGGGGTCTATGTGTAAAAATTTTGACTTTTTTGAGTGCAGGTGCAAATCTGCTGAAAAAGCCTGTGGAAGTTTCACGGCGTTCGTACGATATTTGGCGACGCAAAAATGAGCGATTTCCCAGCTCGAGAGAATTCGGCGCGAGAGAAACGATGCCCCGTAACGCACATGAGAGCAATCCGGGCCAATTTCTCCCGTTTGATGGGGTCTATGTGTAAAAATTTTGACTTTTTTGAGTGCACGTGCAAATCTGCTGAAAAAGCCTGTGGAAGTTTCACGGCGTTCGTACGATATTTGGCGACGCAAAAATGAGCGATTTCCCAGCTCGAGAGAATTCGGCGCGAGAGAAACGATGCCCCGTAACGCACATGAGAGCAATCCGGGCCAATTTCTCCCGTTTGATGGGGTCTATGTGTAAAAATTTTGACTTTTTTGAGTGCACGTGCAAATCTGCTGAAAAAGCCTGTGGAAGTTTCACGGCGTTCGTACGATATTTGGCGACGCAAAAATGAGCGATTTCCCAGCTCGATGGAATTCGGCGCGAGAGAAACGATGCCCCGTAACGCACATGAGAGCAATCCCGGCCAATTTCTCCCGTTTGATGGGGTCTATGTGTAAAAATTTTGACTTTTTTGAGTGCACGTGCAAATCTGCTGAAAAAGCCTGTGGAAGTTTCACGGCGTTCGTACGATATTTGGCGACGCAAAAATGAGCGATTTCCCAGCTCGATGGAATTCGGAGCGAGAGAAACGATGCCCCGTAACGCACATGAGAGCAATCCCGGCCAATTTCTCCCGTTTGATGGGGTCTATGTGTACAAATTTTGACTTTTTTGAGTGCACGTGCCAATCTGCTGGAAAAGCCTGTGGAAGTTTCACGGCGTTCGTACGATATTTGGCGACGCAAAAATGAGCGATTTCCCAGCTCGATGGAATTCGGCGCGACAGAAACGATGCCCCGTAACGCACATGAGAGCAATCCGGGCCAATTTCTCCCGTTTGATGGGGTCTATGTGTAAAAATTTTGACTTTTTTGAGTGCAGGTGCAAATCTGCTGGAAAAGCCTGTGGAAGTTTCACGGCGTTCGTACGATATTTGGCGACGCAAAAATGAGCGATTTCCAAGCTCGATGGAATTCGGAGCGAGAGAAACGATGCCCCGTAACGCACATGAGAGCAATCCGGGCCAATTTCTCCCGTTTGATGGGGTCTATGTGTAAAAATTTTGACTTTTTTGAGTGCAGGTGCAAATCTGCTGAAAAAGCCTGTGGAAGTTTCACGGCGTTCGTACGATATTTGGCGACGCAAAAATGAGCGATTTCCCAGCTCGAGAGAATTCGGCGCGAGAGAAACGATGCCCCGTAACGCACATGAGAGCAATCCGGGCCAATTTCTCCCGTTTGATGGGGTCTATGTGTAAAAATTTTGACTTTTTTGAGTGCAGGTGCAAATCTGCTGGAAAAGCCTGTGGAAGTTTCACGGCGTTCGTACGATATTTGGCGACGCAAAAATGAGCGATTTCCCAGCTCGATGGAATTCGGCGCGAGAGAAACGATGCCCCGTAACGCACATGAGAGCAATCCCGGCCAATTTCTCCCGTTTGATGGGGTCTATGTGTAAAAATTTTGACTTTTTTGAGTGCACGTGCAAATCTGCTGAAAAAGCCTGTGGAAGTTTCACGGCGTTCGTACGATATTTGGCGACGCAAAAATGAGCGATTTCCCAGCTCGATGGAATTCGGAGCGAGAGAAACGATGCCCCGTAACGCACATGAGAGCAATCCCGGCCAATTTCTCCCGTTTGATGGGGTCTATGTGTAAAAATTTTGACTTTTTTGAGTGCACGTGCAAATCTGCTGAAAAAGCCTGTGGAAGTTTCACGGCGTTCGTACGATATTTGGCGACGCAAAAATGAGCGATTTCCCAGCTCGAGAGAATTCGGCGCGAGAGAAACGATGCCCCGTAACGCACATGAGAGCAATCCGGGCCAATTTCTCCCGTTTGATGGGGTCTATGTGTAAAAATTTTGACTTTTTTGAGTGCAGGTGCAAATCTGCTGAAAAAGCCTGTGGAAGTTTCACGGCGTTCGTACGATATTTGGCGACGCAAAAATGAGCGATTTCCCAGCTCGAGAGAATTCGGCGCGAGAGAAACGATGCCCCGTAACGCACATGAGAGCAATCCCGGCCAATTTCTCCCGTTTGATGGGGTCTATGTGTAAAAATTTTGACTTTTTTGAGTGCAGGTGCAAATCTGCTGAAAAAGCCTGTGGAAGTTTCACGGCGTTCGTACGATATTTGGCGACGCAAAAATGAGCGATTTCCCAGCTCGAGAGAATTCGGCGCGAGAGAAACGATGCCCCGTAACGCACATGAGAGCAATCCCGGCCAATTTCTCCCGTTTGATGGGGTCTATGTGTAAAAATTTTGACTTTTTTGAGTGCACGTGCAAATCTGCTGGAAAAGCCTGTGGAAGTTTCACGGCGTTCGTACGATATTTGGCGACGCAAAAATGAGCGATTTCCCAGCTCGATGGAATTCGGAGCGAGAGAAACGATGCCCCGTAACGCACATGAGAGCAATCCCGGCCAATTTCTCCCGTTTGATGGGGTCTATGTGTACAAATTTTGACTTTTTTGAGTGCACGTGCCAATCTGCTGGAAAAGCCTGTGGAAGTTTCACGGCGTTCGTACGATATTTGGCGACGCAAAAATGAGCGATTTCCCAGCTCGATGGAATTCGGCGCGACAGAAACGATGCCCCGTAACGCACATGAGAGCAATCCGGGCCAATTTCTCCCGTTTGATGGGGTCTATGTGTAAAAATTTTGACTTTTTTGAGTGCACGTGCAAATCTGCTGAAAAAGCCTGTCGAAGTTTCACGGCGTTCGTACGATATTTGGCGACGCAAAAATGAGCGATTTCCCAGCTCGATGGAATTCGGAGCGAGAGAAACGATGCCCCGTAACGCACATGAGAGCAATCCCGGCCAATTTCTCCCGTTTGATGGGGTCTATGTGTAAAAATTTTGACTTTTTTGAGTGCACGTGCAAATCTGCTGGAAAAGCCTGTGGAAGTTTCACGGCGTTCGTACGATATTTGGCGACGCAAAAATGAGCGATTTCCCAGCTCGATGGAATTCGGCGCGACAGAAACGATGCCCCGTAACGCACATGAGAGCAATCCGGGCCAATTTCTCCCGTTTGATGGGGTCTATGTGTAAAAATTTTGACTTTTTTGAGTGCAGGTGCAAATCTGCTGAAAAAGCCTGTGGAAGTTTCACGGCGTTCGTACGATATTTGGCGACGCAAAAATGAGCGATTTCCCAGCTCGAGAGAATTCGGCGCGAGAGAAACGATGCCCCGTAACGCACATGAGAGCAATCCGGGCCAATTTCTCCCGTTTGATGGGGTCTATGTGTAAAAATTTTGACTTTTTTGAGTGCAGGTGCAAATCTGCTGAAAAAGCCTGTGGAAGTTTCACGGCGTTCGTACGATATTTGGCGACGCAAAAATGAGCGATTTCCCAGCTCGATGGAATTCGGCGCGACAGAAACGATGCCCCGTAACGCACATGAGAGCAATCCGGGCCAATTTCTCCCGTTTGATGGGGTCTATGTGTAAAAATTTTGACTTTTTTGAGTGCACGTGCAAATCTGCTGAAAAAGCCTGTGGAAGTTTCACGGCGTTCGTACGATATTTGGCGACGCAAAAATGAGCGATTTCCCAGCTCGAGAGAATTCGGCGCGAGAGAAACGATGCCCCGTAACGCACATGAGAGCAATCCCGGCCAATTTCTCCCGTTTGATGGGGTCTATGTGTAAAAATTTTGACTTTTTTGAGTGCACGTGCAAATCTGCTGGAAAAGCCTGTGGAAGTTTCACGGCGTTCGTACGATATTTGGCGACGCAAAAATGAGCGATTTCCCAGCTCGATGGAATTCGGAGCGAGAGAAACGATGCCCCGTAACGCACATGAGAGCAATCCCGGCCAATTTCTCCCGTTTGATGGGGTCTATGTGTACAAATTTTGACTTTTTTGAGTGCACGTGCCAATCTGCTGGAAAAGCCTGTGGAAGTTTCACGGCGTTCGTACGATATTTGGCGACGCAAAAATGAGCGATTTCCCAGCTCGATGGAATTCGGCGCGACAGAAACGATGCCCCGTAACGCACATGAGAGCAATCCGGGCCAATTTCTCCCGTTTGATGGGGTCTATGTGTAAAAATTTTGACTTTTTTGAGTGCAGGTGCAAATCTGCTGAAAAAGCCTGTGGAAGTTTCACGGCGTTCGTACGATATTTGGCGACGCAAAAATGAGCGATTTCCCAGCTCGAGAGAATTCGGCGCGAGAGAAACGATGCCCCGTAACGCACATGAGAGCAATCCGGGCCAATTTCTCCCGTTTGATGGGGTCTATGTGTACAAATTTTGACTTTTTTGAGTGCACGTGCCAATCTGCTGGAAAAGCCTGTGGAAGTTTCACGGCGTTCGTACGATATTTGGCGACGCAAAAATGAGCGATTTCCCAGCTCGATGGAATTCGGCGCGACAGAAACGATGCCCCGTAACGCACATGAGAGCAATCCGGGCCAATTTCTCCCGTTTGATGGGGTCTATGTGTAAAAATTTTGACTTTTTTGAGTGCAGGTGCAAATCTGCTGAAAAAGCCTGTGGAAGTTTCACGGCGTTCGTACGATATTTGGCGACGCAAAAATGAGCGATTTCCCAGCTCGAGAGAATTCGGCGCGAGAGAAACGATGCCCCGTAACGCACATGAGAGCAATCCGGGCCAATTTCTCCCGTTTGATGGGGTCTATGTGTAAAAATTTTGACTTTTTTGAGTGCACGTGCAAATCTGCTGAAAAAGCCTGTGGAAGTTTCACGGCGTTCGTACGATATTTGGCGACGCAAAAATGAGCGATTTCCCAGCTCGAGAGAATTCGGCGCGAGAGAAACGATGCCCCGTAACGCACATGAGAGCAATCCGGGCCAATTTCTCCCGTTTGATGGGGTCTATGTGTAAAAATTTTGACTTTTTTGAGTGCACGTGCAAATCTGCTGAAAAAGCCTGTGGAAGTTTCACGGCGTTCGTACGATATTTGGCGACGCAAAAATGAGCGATTTCCCAGCTCGATGGAATTCGGCGCGAGAGAAACGATGCCCCGTAACGCACATGAGAGCAATCCCGGCCAATTTCTCCCGTTTGATGGGGTCTATGTGTAAAAATTTTGACTTTTTTGAGTGCACGTGCAAATCTGCTGAAAAAGCCTGTGGAAGTTTCACGGCGTTCGTACGATATTTGGCGACGCAAAAATGAGCGATTTCCCAGCTCGATGGAATTCGGAGCGAGAGAAACGATGCCCCGTAACGCACATGAGAGCAATCCCGGCCAATTTCTCCCGTTTGATGGGGTCTATGTGTACAAATTTTGACTTTTTTGAGTGCACGTGCCAATCTGCTGGAAAAGCCTGTGGAAGTTTCACGGCGTTCGTACGATATTTGGCGACGCAAAAATGAGCGATTTCCCAGCTCGATGGAATTCGGCGCGACAGAAACGATGCCCCGTAACGCACATGAGAGCAATCCGGGCCAATTTCTCCCGTTTGATGGGGTCTATGTGTAAAAATTTTGACTTTTTTGAGTGCAGGTGCAAATCTGCTGGAAAAGCCTGTGGAAGTTTCACGGCGTTCGTACGATATTTGGCGACGCAAAAATGAGCGATTTCCAAGCTCGATGGAATTCGGAGCGAGAGAAACGATGCCCCGTAACGCACATGAGAGCAATCCGGGCCAATTTCTCCCGTTTGATGGGGTCTATGTGTAAAAATTTTGACTTTTTTGAGTGCAGGTGCAAATCTGCTGAAAAAGCCTGTGGAAGTTTCACGGCGTTCGTACGATATTTGGCGACGCAAAAATGAGCGATTTCCCAGCTCGAGAGAATTCGGCGCGAGAGAAACGATGCCCCGTAACGCACATGAGAGCAATCCGGGCCAATTTCTCCCGTTTGATGGGGTCTATGTGTAAAAATTTTGACTTTTTTGAGTGCAGGTGCAAATCTGCTGGAAAAGCCTGTGGAAGTTTCACGGCGTTCGTACGATATTTGGCGACGCAAAAATGAGCGATTTCCCAGCTCGATGGAATTCGGCGCGAGAGAAACGATGCCCCGTAACGCACATGAGAGCAATCCCGGCCAATTTCTCCCGTTTGATGGGGTCTATGTGTAAAAATTTTGACTTTTTTGAGTGCACGTGCAAATCTGCTGAAAAAGCCTGTGGAAGTTTCACGGCGTTCGTACGATATTTGGCGACGCAAAAATGAGCGATTTCCCAGCTCGATGGAATTCGGAGCGAGAGAAACGATGCCCCGTAACGCACATGAGAGCAATCCCGGCCAATTTCTCCCGTTTGATGGGGTCTATGTGTAAAAATTTTGACTTTTTTGAGTGCACGTGCAAATCTGCTGAAAAAGCCTGTGGAAGTTTCACGGCGTTCGTACGATATTTGGCGACGCAAAAATGAGCGATTTCCCAGCTCGAGAGAATTCGGCGCGAGAGAAACGATGCCCCGTAACGCACATGAGAGCAATCCGGGCCAATTTCTCCCGTTTGATGGGGTCTATGTGTAAAAATTTTGACTTTTTTGAGTGCAGGTGCAAATCTGCTGAAAAAGCCTGTGGAAGTTTCACGGCGTTCGTACGATATTTGGCGACGCAAAAATGAGCGATTTCCCAGCTCGAGAGAATTCGGCGCGAGAGAAACGATGCCCCGTAACGCACATGAGAGCAATCCGGGCCAATTTCTCCCGTTTGATGGGGTCTATGTGTAAAAATTTTGACTTTTTTGAGTGCAGGTGCAAATCTGCTGGAAAAGCCTGTGGAAGTTTCACGGCGTTCGTACGATATTTGGCGACGCAAAAATGAGCGATTTCCCAGCTCGATGGAATTCGGAGCGAGAGAAACGATGCCCCGTAACGCACATGAGAGCAATCCCGGCCAATTTCTCCCGTTTGATGGGGTCTATGTGTACAAATTTTGACTTTTTTGAGTGCACGTGCCAATCTGCTGGAAAAGCCTGTGGAAGTTTCACGGCGTTCGTACGATATTTGGCGACGCAAAAATGAGCGATTTCCCAGCTCGATGGAATTCGGCGCGAGAGAAACGATGCCCCGTAACGCACATGAGAGCAATCCCGGCCAATTTCTCCCGTTTGATGGGGTCTATGTGTAAAAATTTTGACTTTTTTGAGTGCACGTGCAAATCTGCTGAAAAAGCCTGTGGAAGTTTCACGGCGTTCGTACGATATTTGGCGACGCAAAAATGAGCGATTTCCCAGCTCGATGGAATTCGGAGCGAGAGAAACGATGCCCCGTAACGCACATGAGAGCAATCCCGGCCAATTTCTCCCGTTTGATGGGGTCTATGTGTAAAAATTTTGACTTTTTTGAGTGCACGTGCAAATCTGCTGGAAAAGCCTGTGGAAGTTTCACGGCGTTCGTACGATATTTGGCGACGCAAAAATGAGCGATTTCCCAGCTCGATGGAATTCGGCGCGACAGAAACGATGCCCCGTAACGCACATGAGAGCAATCCGGGCCAATTTCTCCCGTTTGATGGGGTCTATGTGTAAAAATTTTGACTTTTTTGAGTGCAGGTGCAAATCTGCTGAAAAAGCCTGTGGAAGTTTCACGGCGTTCGTACGATATTTGGCGACGCAAAAATGAGCGATTTCCCAGCTCGAGAGAATTCGGCGCGAGAGAAACGATGCCCCGTAACGCACATGAGAGCAATCCGGGCCAATTTCTCCCGTTTGATGGGGTCTATGTGTAAAAATTTTGACTTTTTTGAGTGCAGGTGCAAATCTGCTGAAAAAGCCTGTGGAAGTTTCACGGCGTTCGTACGATATTTGGCGACGCAAAAATGAGCGATTTCCCAGCTCGATGGAATTCGGCGCGACAGAAACGATGCCCCGTAACGCACATGAGAGCAATCCGGGCCAATTTCTCCCGTTTGATGGGGTCTATGTGTAAAAATTTTGACTTTTTTGAGTGCACGTGCAAATCTGCTGAAAAAGCCTGTGGAAGTTTCACGGCGTTCGTACGATATTTGGCGACGCAAAAATGAGCGATTTCCCAGCTCGAGAGAATTCGGCGCGAGAGAAACGATGCCCCGTAACGCACATGAGAGCAATCCCGGCCAATTTCTCCCGTTTGATGGGGTCTATGTGTAAAAATTTTGACTTTTTTGAGTGCACGTGCAAATCTGCTGGAAAAGCCTGTGGAAGTTTCACGGCGTTCGTACGATATTTGGCGACGCAAAAATGAGCGATTTCCCAGCTCGATGGAATTCGGAGCGAGAGAAACGATGCCCCGTAACGCACATGAGAGCAATCCCGGCCAATTTCTCCCGTTTGATGGGGTCTATGTGTACAAATTTTGACTTTTTTGAGTGCACGTGCCAATCTGCTGGAAAAGCCTGTGGAAGTTTCACGGCGTTCGTACGATATTTGGCGACGCAAAAATGAGCGATTTCCCAGCTCGATGGAATTCGGAGCGAGAGAAACGATGCCCCGTAACGCACATGAGAGCAATCCCGGCCAATTTCTCCCGTTTGATGGGGTCTATGTGTACAAATTTTGACTTTTTTGAGTGCACGTGCCAATCTGCTGGAAAAGCCTGTGGAAGTTTCATCCGACGAAAAAAGCACGTTCTCGAGAAAGCAGGAGAGCTAAGTCATTCACAAATTAGCTGGATTTGGCTTGTGGTTCGTTTCCCAAGTAACAGAGCGGCATCAACCTTTAAGTGCACGCCAGTACATCCCCGTGGGATACAGGGGGTCTCGGCGGACTTTGCTCGGGGGAAAAACGTCGAGGTGAGCCGCCTGGCCATGCTGTTCA
>NC_136278.1:17112249-17117249 GCF_964198595.1 Lampetra fluviatilis
ACGCACATGAGAGCAATCCCGGCCAATTTCTCCCGTTTGATGGGGTCTATGTGTACAAATTTTGACTTTTTTGAGTGCACGTGCCAATCTGCTGGAAAAGCCTGTGGAAGTTTCACGGCGTTCGTACGATATTTGGCGACGCAAAAATGAGCGATTTCCCAGCTCGATGGAATTCGGCGCGACAGAAACGATGCCCCGTAACGCACATGAGAGCAATCCGGGCCAATTTCTCCCGTTTGATGGGGTCTATGTGTAAAAATTTTGACTTTTTTGAGTGCACGTGCAAATCTGCTGAAAAAGCCTGTGGAAGTTTCACGGCGTTCGTACGATATTTGGCGACGCAAAAATGAGCGATTTCCCAGCTCGATGGAATTCGGAGCGAGAGAAACGATGCCCCGTAACGCACATGAGAGCAATCCCGGCCAATTTCTCCCGTTTGATGGGGTCTATGTGTAAAAATTTTGACTTTTTTGAGTGCACGTGCAAATCTGCTGGAAAAGCCTGTGGAAGTTTCACGGCGTTCGTACGATATTTGGCGACGCAAAAATGAGCGATTTCCCAGCTCGATGGAATTCGGCGCGACAGAAACGATGCCCCGTAACGCACATGAGAGCAATCCGGGCCAATTTCTCCCGTTTGATGGGGTCTATGTGTAAAAATTTTGACTTTTTTGAGTGCAGGTGCAAATCTGCTGAAAAAGCCTGTGGAAGTTTCACGGCGTTCGTACGATATTTGGCGACGCAAAAATGAGCGATTTCCCAGCTCGAGAGAATTCGGCGCGAGAGAAACGATGCCCCGTAACGCACATGAGAGCAATCCGGGCCAATTTCTCCCGTTTGATGGGGTCTATGTGTAAAAATTTTGACTTTTTTGAGTGCAGGTGCAAATCTGCTGAAAAAGCCTGTGGAAGTTTCACGGCGTTCGTACGATATTTGGCGACGCAAAAATGAGCGATTTCCCAGCTCGATGGAATTCGGCGCGACAGAAACGATGCCCCGTAACGCACATGAGAGCAATCCGGGCCAATTTCTCCCGTTTGATGGGGTCTATGTGTAAAAATTTTGACTTTTTTGAGTGCACGTGCAAATCTGCTGAAAAAGCCTGTGGAAGTTTCACGGCGTTCGTACGATATTTGGCGACGCAAAAATGAGCGATTTCCCAGCTCGAGAGAATTCGGCGCGAGAGAAACGATGCCCCGTAACGCACATGAGAGCAATCCCGGCCAATTTCTCCCGTTTGATGGGGTCTATGTGTAAAAATTTTGACTTTTTTGAGTGCACGTGCAAATCTGCTGGAAAAGCCTGTGGAAGTTTCACGGCGTTCGTACGATATTTGGCGACGCAAAAATGAGCGATTTCCCAGCTCGATGGAATTCGGAGCGAGAGAAACGATGCCCCGTAACGCACATGAGAGCAATCCCGGCCAATTTCTCCCGTTTGATGGGGTCTATGTGTACAAATTTTGACTTTTTTGAGTGCACGTGCCAATCTGCTGGAAAAGCCTGTGGAAGTTTCACGGCGTTCGTACGATATTTGGCGACGCAAAAATGAGCGATTTCCCAGCTCGATGGAATTCGGCGCGACAGAAACGATGCCCCGTAACGCACATGAGAGCAATCCGGGCCAATTTCTCCCGTTTGATGGGGTCTATGTGTAAAAATTTTGACTTTTTTGAGTGCAGGTGCAAATCTGCTGAAAAAGCCTGTGGAAGTTTCACGGCGTTCGTACGATATTTGGCGACGCAAAAATGAGCGATTTCCCAGCTCGAGAGAATTCGGCGCGAGAGAAACGATGCCCCGTAACGCACATGAGAGCAATCCGGGCCAATTTCTCCCGTTTGATGGGGTCTATGTGTACAAATTTTGACTTTTTTGAGTGCACGTGCCAATCTGCTGGAAAAGCCTGTGGAAGTTTCACGGCGTTCGTACGATATTTGGCGACGCAAAAATGAGCGATTTCCCAGCTCGATGGAATTCGGCGCGACAGAAACGATGCCCCGTAACGCACATGAGAGCAATCCGGGCCAATTTCTCCCGTTTGATGGGGTCTATGTGTAAAAATTTTGACTTTTTTGAGTGCAGGTGCAAATCTGCTGAAAAAGCCTGTGGAAGTTTCACGGCGTTCGTACGATATTTGGCGACGCAAAAATGAGCGATTTCCCAGCTCGAGAGAATTCGGCGCGAGAGAAACGATGCCCCGTAACGCACATGAGAGCAATCCGGGCCAATTTCTCCCGTTTGATGGGGTCTATGTGTAAAAATTTTGACTTTTTTGAGTGCACGTGCAAATCTGCTGAAAAAGCCTGTGGAAGTTTCACGGCGTTCGTACGATATTTGGCGACGCAAAAATGAGCGATTTCCCAGCTCGAGAGAATTCGGCGCGAGAGAAACGATGCCCCGTAACGCACATGAGAGCAATCCGGGCCAATTTCTCCCGTTTGATGGGGTCTATGTGTAAAAATTTTGACTTTTTTGAGTGCACGTGCAAATCTGCTGAAAAAGCCTGTGGAAGTTTCACGGCGTTCGTACGATATTTGGCGACGCAAAAATGAGCGATTTCCCAGCTCGATGGAATTCGGCGCGAGAGAAACGATGCCCCGTAACGCACATGAGAGCAATCCCGGCCAATTTCTCCCGTTTGATGGGGTCTATGTGTAAAAATTTTGACTTTTTTGAGTGCACGTGCAAATCTGCTGAAAAAGCCTGTGGAAGTTTCACGGCGTTCGTACGATATTTGGCGACGCAAAAATGAGCGATTTCCCAGCTCGATGGAATTCGGAGCGAGAGAAACGATGCCCCGTAACGCACATGAGAGCAATCCCGGCCAATTTCTCCCGTTTGATGGGGTCTATGTGTACAAATTTTGACTTTTTTGAGTGCACGTGCCAATCTGCTGGAAAAGCCTGTGGAAGTTTCACGGCGTTCGTACGATATTTGGCGACGCAAAAATGAGCGATTTCCCAGCTCGATGGAATTCGGCGCGACAGAAACGATGCCCCGTAACGCACATGAGAGCAATCCGGGCCAATTTCTCCCGTTTGATGGGGTCTATGTGTAAAAATTTTGACTTTTTTGAGTGCAGGTGCAAATCTGCTGGAAAAGCCTGTGGAAGTTTCACGGCGTTCGTACGATATTTGGCGACGCAAAAATGAGCGATTTCCAAGCTCGATGGAATTCGGAGCGAGAGAAACGATGCCCCGTAACGCACATGAGAGCAATCCGGGCCAATTTCTCCCGTTTGATGGGGTCTATGTGTAAAAATTTTGACTTTTTTGAGTGCAGGTGCAAATCTGCTGAAAAAGCCTGTGGAAGTTTCACGGCGTTCGTACGATATTTGGCGACGCAAAAATGAGCGATTTCCCAGCTCGAGAGAATTCGGCGCGAGAGAAACGATGCCCCGTAACGCACATGAGAGCAATCCGGGCCAATTTCTCCCGTTTGATGGGGTCTATGTGTAAAAATTTTGACTTTTTTGAGTGCAGGTGCAAATCTGCTGGAAAAGCCTGTGGAAGTTTCACGGCGTTCGTACGATATTTGGCGACGCAAAAATGAGCGATTTCCCAGCTCGATGGAATTCGGCGCGAGAGAAACGATGCCCCGTAACGCACATGAGAGCAATCCCGGCCAATTTCTCCCGTTTGATGGGGTCTATGTGTAAAAATTTTGACTTTTTTGAGTGCACGTGCAAATCTGCTGAAAAAGCCTGTGGAAGTTTCACGGCGTTCGTACGATATTTGGCGACGCAAAAATGAGCGATTTCCCAGCTCGATGGAATTCGGAGCGAGAGAAACGATGCCCCGTAACGCACATGAGAGCAATCCCGGCCAATTTCTCCCGTTTGATGGGGTCTATGTGTAAAAATTTTGACTTTTTTGAGTGCACGTGCAAATCTGCTGAAAAAGCCTGTGGAAGTTTCACGGCGTTCGTACGATATTTGGCGACGCAAAAATGAGCGATTTCCCAGCTCGAGAGAATTCGGCGCGAGAGAAACGATGCCCCGTAACGCACATGAGAGCAATCCGGGCCAATTTCTCCCGTTTGATGGGGTCTATGTGTAAAAATTTTGACTTTTTTGAGTGCAGGTGCAAATCTGCTGAAAAAGCCTGTGGAAGTTTCACGGCGTTCGTACGATATTTGGCGACGCAAAAATGAGCGATTTCCCAGCTCGATGGAATTCGGCGCGAGAGAAACGATGCCCCGTAACGCACATGAGAGCAATCCGGGCCAATTTCTCCCGTTTGATGGGGTCTATGTGTAAAAATTTTGACTTTTTTGAGTGCAGGTGCAAATCTGCTGAAAAAGCCTGTGGAAGTTTCACGGCGTTCGTACGATATTTGGCGACGCAAAAATGAGCGATTTCCCAGCTCGAGAGAATTCGGCGCGAGAGAAACGATGCCCCGTAACGCACATGAGAGCAATCCGGGCCAATTTCTCCCGTTTGATGGGGTCTATGTGTAAAAATTTTGACTTTTTTGAGTGCAGGTGCAAATCTGCTGGAAAAGCCTGTGGAAGTTTCACGGCGTTCGTACGATATTTGGCGACGCAAAAATGAGCGATTTCCCAGCTCGATGGAATTCGGAGCGAGAGAAACGATGCCCCGTAACGCACATGAGAGCAATCCCGGCCAATTTCTCCCGTTTGATGGGGTCTATGTGTACAAATTTTGACTTTTTTGAGTGCACGTGCCAATCTGCTGGAAAAGCCTGTGGAAGTTTCACGGCGTTCGTACGATATTTGGCGACGCAAAAATGAGCGATTTCCCAGCTCGATGGAATTCGGCGCGAGAGAAACGATGCCCCGTAACGCACATGAGAGCAATCCCGGCCAATTTCTCCCGTTTGATGGGGTCTATGTGTAAAAATTTTGACTTTTTTGAGTGCACGTGCAAATCTGCTGAAAAAGCCTGTGGAAGTTTCACGGCGTTCGTACGATATTTGGCGACGCAAAAATGAGCGATTTCCCAGCTCGATGGAATTCGGAGCGAGAGAAACGATGCCCCGTA
>NC_136278.1:17127249-17139749 GCF_964198595.1 Lampetra fluviatilis
CGCAAAAATGAGCGATTTCCCAGCTCGATGGAATTCGGCGCGACAGAAACGATGCCCCGTAACGCACATGAGAGCAATCCGGGCCAATTTCTCCCGTTTGATGGGGTCTATGTGTAAAAATTTTGACTTTTTTGAGTGCAGGTGCAAATCTGCTGAAAAAGCCTGTGGAAGTTTCACGGCGTTCGTACGATATTTGGCGACGCAAAAATGAGCGATTTCCCAGCTCGAGAGAATTCGGCGCGAGAGAAACGATGCCCCGTAACGCACATGAGAGCAATCCGGGCCAATTTCTCCCGTTTGATGGGGTCTATGTGTAAAAATTTTGACTTTTTTGAGTGCAGGTGCAAATCTGCTGAAAAAGCCTGTGGAAGTTTCACGGCGTTCGTACGATATTTGGCGACGCAAAAATGAGCGATTTCCCAGCTCGAGAGAATTCGGCGCGAGAGAAACGATGCCCCGTAACGCACATGAGAGCAATCCCGGCCAATTTCTCCCGTTTGATGGGGTCTATGTGTAAAAATTTTGACTTTTTTGAGTGCACGTGCAAATCTGCTGGAAAAGCCTGTGGAAGTTTCACGGCGTTCGTACGATATTTGGCGACGCAAAAATGAGCGATTTCCCAGCTCGATGGAATTCGGAGCGAGAGAAACGATGCCCCGTAACGCACATGAGAGCAATCCCGGCCAATTTCTCCCGTTTGATGGGGTCTATGTGTACAAATTTTGACTTTTTTGAGTGCACGTGCCAATCTGCTGGAAAAGCCTGTGGAAGTTTCACGGCGTTCGTACGATATTTGGCGACGCAAAAATGAGCGATTTCCCAGCTCGATGGAATTCGGCGCGACAGAAACGATGCCCCGTAACGCACATGAGAGCAATCCGGGCCAATTTCTCCCGTTTGATGGGGTCTATGTGTAAAAATTTTGACTTTTTTGAGTGCACGTGCAAATCTGCTGAAAAAGCCTGTGGAAGTTTCACGGCGTTCGTACGATATTTGGCGACGCAAAAATGAGCGATTTCCCAGCTCGATGGAATTCGGAGCGAGAGAAACGATGCCCCGTAACGCACATGAGAGCAATCCCGGCCAATTTCTCCCGTTTGATGGGGTCTATGTGTAAAAATTTTGACTTTTTTGAGTGCACGTGCAAATCTGCTGGAAAAGCCTGTGGAAGTTTCACGGCGTTCGTACGATATTTGGCGACGCAAAAATGAGCGATTTCCCAGCTCGATGGAATTCGGCGCGACAGAAACGATGCCCCGTAACGCACATGAGAGCAATCCGGGCCAATTTCTCCCGTTTGATGGGGTCTATGTGTAAAAATTTTGACTTTTTTGAGTGCAGGTGCAAATCTGCTGAAAAAGCCTGTGGAAGTTTCACGGCGTTCGTACGATATTTGGCGACGCAAAAATGAGCGATTTCCCAGCTCGAGAGAATTCGGCGCGAGAGAAACGATGCCCCGTAACGCACATGAGAGCAATCCGGGCCAATTTCTCCCGTTTGATGGGGTCTATGTGTAAAAATTTTGACTTTTTTGAGTGCAGGTGCAAATCTGCTGAAAAAGCCTGTGGAAGTTTCACGGCGTTCGTACGATATTTGGCGACGCAAAAATGAGCGATTTCCCAGCTCGATGGAATTCGGCGCGACAGAAACGATGCCCCGTAACGCACATGAGAGCAATCCGGGCCAATTTCTCCCGTTTGATGGGGTCTATGTGTAAAAATTTTGACTTTTTTGAGTGCACGTGCAAATCTGCTGAAAAAGCCTGTGGAAGTTTCACGGCGTTCGTACGATATTTGGCGACGCAAAAATGAGCGATTTCCCAGCTCGAGAGAATTCGGCGCGAGAGAAACGATGCCCCGTAACGCACATGAGAGCAATCCCGGCCAATTTCTCCCGTTTGATGGGGTCTATGTGTAAAAATTTTGACTTTTTTGAGTGCACGTGCAAATCTGCTGGAAAAGCCTGTGGAAGTTTCACGGCGTTCGTACGATATTTGGCGACGCAAAAATGAGCGATTTCCCAGCTCGATGGAATTCGGAGCAAGAGAAACGATGCCCCGTAACGCACATGAGAGCAATCCCGGCCAATTTCTCCCGTTTGATGGGGTCTATGTGTACAAATTTTGACTTTTTTGAGTGCACGTGCCAATCTGCTGGAAAAGCCTGTGGAAGTTTCACGGCGTTCGTACGATATTTGGCGACGCAAAAATGAGCGATTTCCCAGCTCGATGGAATTCGGCGCGACAGAAACGATGCCCCGTAACGCACATGAGAGCAATCCGGGCCAATTTCTCCCGTTTGATGGGGTCTATGTGTAAAAATTTTGACTTTTTTGAGTGCAGGTGCAAATCTGCTGAAAAAGCCTGTGGAAGTTTCACGGCGTTCGTACGATATTTGGCGACGCAAAAATGAGCGATTTCCCAGCTCGAGAGAATTCGGCGCGAGAGAAACGATGCCCCGTAACGCACATGAGAGCAATCCGGGCCAATTTCTCCCGTTTGATGGGGTCTATGTGTACAAATTTTGACTTTTTTGAGTGCACGTGCCAATCTGCTGGAAAAGCCTGTGGAAGTTTCACGGCGTTCGTACGATATTTGGCGACGCAAAAATGAGCGATTTCCCAGCTCGATGGAATTCGGCGCGACAGAAACGATGCCCCGTAACGCACATGAGAGCAATCCGGGCCAATTTCTCCCGTTTGATGGGGTCTATGTGTAAAAATTTTGACTTTTTTGAGTGCAGGTGCAAATCTGCTGAAAAAGCCTGTGGAAGTTTCACGGCGTTCGTACGATATTTGGCGACGCAAAAATGAGCGATTTCCCAGCTCGAGAGAATTCGGCGCGAGAGAAACGATGCCCCGTAACGCACATGAGAGCAATCCGGGCCAATTTCTCCCGTTTGATGGGGTCTATGTGTAAAAATTTTGACTTTTTTGAGTGCACGTGCAAATCTGCTGAAAAAGCCTGTGGAAGTTTCACGGCGTTCGTACGATATTTGGCGACGCAAAAATGAGCGATTTCCCAGCTCGAGAGAATTCGGCGCGAGAGAAACGATGCCCCGTAACGCACATGAGAGCAATCCGGGCCAATTTCTCCCGTTTGATGGGGTCTATGTGTAAAAATTTTGACTTTTTTGAGTGCACGTGCAAATCTGCTGAAAAAGCCTGTGGAAGTTTCACGGCGTTCGTACGATATTTGGCGACGCAAAAATGAGCGATTTCCCAGCTCGATGGAATTCGGCGCGAGAGAAACGATGCCCCGTAACGCACATGAGAGCAATCCCGGCCAATTTCTCCCGTTTGATGGGGTCTATGTGTAAAAATTTTGACTTTTTTGAGTGCACGTGCAAATCTGCTGAAAAAGCCTGTGGAAGTTTCACGGCGTTCGTACGATATTTGGCGACGCAAAAATGAGCGATTTCCCAGCTCGAGAGAATTCGGCGCGAGAGAAACGATGCCCCGTAACGCACATGAGAGCAATCCGGGCCAATTTCTCCCGTTTGATGGGGTCTATGTGTAAAAATTTTGACTTTTTTGAGTGCACGTGCAAATCTGCTGGAAAAGCCTGTGGAAGTTTCACGGCGTTCGTACGATATTTGGCGACGCAAAAATGAGCGATTTCCCAGCTCGATGGAATTCGGCGCGACAGAAACGATGCCCCGTAACGCACATGAGAGCAATCCGGGCCAATTTCTCCCGTTTGATGGGGTCTATGTGTAAAAATTTTGACTTTTTTGAGTGCAGGTGCAAATCTGCTGAAAAAGCCTGTGGAAGTTTCACGGCGTTCGTACGATATTTGGCGACGCAAAAATGAGCGATTTCCCAGCTCGAGAGAATTCGGCGCGAGAGAAACGATGCCCCGTAACGCACATGAGAGCAATCCGGGCCAATTTCTCCCGTTTGATGGGGTCTATGTGTAAAAATTTTGACTTTTTTGAGTGCAGGTGCAAATCTGCTGAAAAAGCCTGTGGAAGTTTCACGGCGTTCGTACGATATTTGGCGACGCAAAAATGAGCGATTTCCCAGCTCGATGGAATTCGGCGCGACAGAAACGATGCCCCGTAACGCACATGAGAGCAATCCGGGCCAATTTCTCCCGTTTGATGGGGTCTATGTGTAAAAATTTTGACTTTTTTGAGTGCACGTGCAAATCTGCTGAAAAAGCCTGTGGAAGTTTCACGGCGTTCGTACGATATTTGGCGACGCAAAAATGAGCGATTTCCCAGCTCGAGAGAATTCGGCGCGAGAGAAACGATGCCCCGTAACGCACATGAGAGCAATCCCGGCCAATTTCTCCCGTTTGATGGGGTCTATGTGTAAAAATTTTGACTTTTTTGAGTGCACGTGCAAATCTGCTGGAAAAGCCTGTGGAAGTTTCACGGCGTTCGTACGATATTTGGCGACGCAAAAATGAGCGATTTCCCAGCTCGATGGAATTCGGAGCGAGAGAAACGATGCCCCGTAACGCACATGAGAGCAATCCCGGCCAATTTCTCCCGTTTGATGGGGTCTATGTGTACAAATTTTGACTTTTTTGAGTGCACGTGCCAATCTGCTGGAAAAGCCTGTGGAAGTTTCACGGCGTTCGTACGATATTTGGCGACGCAAAAATGAGCGATTTCCCAGCTCGATGGAATTCGGCGCGACAGAAACGATGCCCCGTAACGCACATGAGAGCAATCCGGGCCAATTTCTCCCGTTTGATGGGGTCTATGTGTAAAAATTTTGACTTTTTTGAGTGCAGGTGCAAATCTGCTGAAAAAGCCTGTGGAAGTTTCACGGCGTTCGTACGATATTTGGCGACGCAAAAATGAGCGATTTCCCAGCTCGAGAGAATTCGGCGCGAGAGAAACGATGCCCCGTAACGCACATGAGAGCAATCCGGGCCAATTTCTCCCGTTTGATGGGGTCTATGTGTACAAATTTTGACTTTTTTGAGTGCACGTGCCAATCTGCTGGAAAAGCCTGTGGAAGTTTCACGGCGTTCGTACGATATTTGGCGACGCAAAAATGAGCGATTTCCCAGCTCGATGGAATTCGGCGCGACAGAAACGATGCCCCGTAACGCACATGAGAGCAATCCGGGCCAATTTCTCCCGTTTGATGGGGTCTATGTGTAAAAATTTTGACTTTTTTGAGTGCAGGTGCAAATCTGCTGAAAAAGCCTGTGGAAGTTTCACGGCGTTCGTACGATATTTGGCGACGCAAAAATGAGCGATTTCCCAGCTCGAGAGAATTCGGCGCGAGAGAAACGATGCCCCGTAACGCACATGAGAGCAATCCGGGCCAATTTCTCCCGTTTGATGGGGTCTATGTGTAAAAATTTTGACTTTTTTGAGTGCACGTGCAAATCTGCTGAAAAAGCCTGTGGAAGTTTCACGGCGTTCGTACGATATTTGGCGACGCAAAAATGAGCGATTTCCCAGCTCGAGAGAATTCGGCGCGAGAGAAACGATGCCCCGTAACGCACATGAGAGCAATCCGGGCCAATTTCTCCCGTTTGATGGGGTCTATGTGTAAAAATTTTGACTTTTTTGAGTGCACGTGCAAATCTGCTGAAAAAGCCTGTGGAAGTTTCACGGCGTTCGTACGATATTTGGCGACGCAAAAATGAGCGATTTCCCAGCTCGATGGAATTCGGCGCGAGAGAAACGATGCCCCGTAACGCACATGAGAGCAATCCCGGCCAATTTCTCCCGTTTGATGGGGTCTATGTGTAAAAATTTTGACTTTTTTGAGTGCACGTGCAAATCTGCTGAAAAAGCCTGTGGAAGTTTCACGGCGTTCGTACGATATTTGGCGACGCAAAAATGAGCGATTTCCCAGCTCGATGGAATTCGGCGCGACAGAAACGATGCCCCGTAACGCACATGAGAGCAATCCGGGCCAATTTCTCCCGTTTGATGGGGTCTATGTGTAAAAATTTTGACTTTTTTGAGTGCACGTGCAAATCTGCTGAAAAAGCCTGTGGAAGTTTCACGGCGTTCGTACGATATTTGGCGACGCAAAAATGAGCGATTTCCCAGCTCGAGAGAATTCGGCGCGAGAGAAACGATGCCCCGTAACGCACATGAGAGCAATCCCGGCCAATTTCTCCCGTTTGATGGGGTCTATGTGTAAAAATTTTGACTTTTTTGAGTGCACGTGCAAATCTGCTGAAAAAGCCTGTGGAAGTTTCACGGCGTTCGTACGATATTTGGCGACGCAAAAATGAGCGATTTCCCAGCTCGAGAGAATTCGGCGCGAGAGAAACGATGCCCCGTAACGCACATGAGAGCAATCCCGGCCAATTTCTCCCGTTTGATGGGGTCTATGTGTAAAAATTTTGACTTTTTTGAGTGCACGTGCAAATCTGCTGGAAAAGCCTGTGGAAGTTTCACGGCGTTCGTACGATATTTGGCGACGCAAAAATGAGCGATTTCCCAGCTCGATGGAATTCGGAGCGAGAGAAACGATGCCCCGTAACGCACATGAGAGCAATCCCGGCCAATTTCTCCCGTTTGATGGGGTCTATGTGTACAAATTTTGACTTTTTTGAGTGCACGTGCCAATCTGCTGGAAAAGCCTGTGGAAGTTTCACGGCGTTCGTACGATATTTGGCGACGCAAAAATGAGCGATTTCCCAGCTCGATGGAATTCGGCGCGACAGAAACGATGCCCCGTAACGCACATGAGAGCAATCCGGGCCAATTTCTCCCGTTTGATGGGGTCTATGTGTAAAAATTTTGACTTTTTTGAGTGCACGTGCAAATCTGCTGAAAAAGCCTGTGGAAGTTTCACGGCGTTCGTACGATATTTGGCGACGCAAAAATGAGCGATTTCCCAGCTCGATGGAATTCGGAGCGAGAGAAACGATGCCCCGTAACGCACATGAGAGCAATCCCGGCCAATTTCTCCCGTTTGATGGGGTCTATGTGTAAAAATTTTGACTTTTTTGAGTGCACGTGCAAATCTGCTGGAAAAGCCTGTGGAAGTTTCACGGCGTTCGTACGATATTTGGCGACGCAAAAATGAGCGATTTCCCAGCTCGATGGAATTCGGCGCGACAGAAACGATGCCCCGTAACGCACATGAGAGCAATCCGGGCCAATTTCTCCCGTTTGATGGGGTCTATGTGTAAAAATTTTGACTTTTTTGAGTGCAGGTGCAAATCTGCTGAAAAAGCCTGTGGAAGTTTCACGGCGTTCGTACGATATTTGGCGACGCAAAAATGAGCGATTTCCCAGCTCGAGAGAATTCGGCGCGAGAGAAACGATGCCCCGTAACGCACATGAGAGCAATCCGGGCCAATTTCTCCCGTTTGATGGGGTCTATGTGTAAAAATTTTGACTTTTTTGAGTGCAGGTGCAAATCTGCTGAAAAAGCCTGTGGAAGTTTCACGGCGTTCGTACGATATTTGGCGACGCAAAAATGAGCGATTTCCCAGCTCGATGGAATTCGGCGCGACAGAAACGATGCCCCGTAACGCACATGAGAGCAATCCGGGCCAATTTCTCCCGTTTGATGGGGTCTATGTGTAAAAATTTTGACTTTTTTGAGTGCACGTGCAAATCTGCTGAAAAAGCCTGTGGAAGTTTCACGGCGTTCGTACGATATTTGGCGACGCAAAAATGAGCGATTTCCCAGCTCGAGAGAATTCGGCGCGAGAGAAACGATGCCCCGTAACGCACATGAGAGCAATCCCGGCCAATTTCTCCCGTTTGATGGGGTCTATGTGTAAAAATTTTGACTTTTTTGAGTGCACGTGCAAATCTGCTGGAAAAGCCTGTGGAAGTTTCACGGCGTTCGTACGATATTTGGCGACGCAAAAATGAGCGATTTCCCAGCTCGATGGAATTCGGAGCGAGAGAAACGATGCCCCGTAACGCACATGAGAGCAATCCCGGCCAATTTCTCCCGTTTGATGGGGTCTATGTGTACAAATTTTGACTTTTTTGAGTGCACGTGCCAATCTGCTGGAAAAGCCTGTGGAAGTTTCACGGCGTTCGTACGATATTTGGCGACGCAAAAATGAGCGATTTCCCAGCTCGATGGAATTCGGCGCGACAGAAACGATGCCCCGTAACGCACATGAGAGCAATCCGGGCCAATTTCTCCCGTTTGATGGGGTCTATGTGTAAAAATTTTGACTTTTTTGAGTGCAGGTGCAAATCTGCTGAAAAAGCCTGTGGAAGTTTCACGGCGTTCGTACGATATTTGGCGACGCAAAAATGAGCGATTTCCCAGCTCGAGAGAATTCGGCGCGAGAGAAACGATGCCCCGTAACGCACATGAGAGCAATCCGGGCCAATTTCTCCCGTTTGATGGGGTCTATGTGTACAAATTTTGACTTTTTTGAGTGCACGTGCCAATCTGCTGGAAAAGCCTGTGGAAGTTTCACGGCGTTCGTACGATATTTGGCGACGCAAAAATGAGCGATTTCCCAGCTCGATGGAATTCGGCGCGACAGAAACGATGCCCCGTAACGCACATGAGAGCAATCCGGGCCAATTTCTCCCGTTTGATGGGGTCTATGTGTAAAAATTTTGACTTTTTTGAGTGCAGGTGCAAATCTGCTGAAAAAGCCTGTGGAAGTTTCACGGCGTTCGTACGATATTTGGCGACGCAAAAATGAGCGATTTCCCAGCTCGAGAGAATTCGGCGCGAGAGAAACGATGCCCCGTAACGCACATGAGAGCAATCCGGGCCAATTTCTCCCGTTTGATGGGGTCTATGTGTAAAAATTTTGACTTTTTTGAGTGCACGTGCAAATCTGCTGAAAAAGCCTGTGGAAGTTTCACGGCGTTCGTACGATATTTGGCGACGCAAAAATGAGCGATTTCCCAGCTCGAGAGAATTCGGCGCGAGAGAAACGATGCCCCGTAACGCACATGAGAGCAATCCGTCCAATTTCTCCCGTTTGATGGGGTCTATGTGTAAAAATTTTGACTTTTTTGAGTGCACGTGCAAATCTGCTGAAAAAGCCTGTGGAAGTTTCACGGCGTTCGTACGATATTTGGCGACGCAAAAATGAGCGATTTCCCAGCTCGATGGAATTCGGCGCGAGAGAAACGATGCCCCGTAACGCACATGAGAGCAATCCCGGCCAATTTCTCCCGTTTGATGGGGTCTATGTGTAAAAATTTTGACTTTTTTGAGTGCACGTGCAAATCTGCTGAAAAAGCCTGTGGAAGTTTCACGGCGTTCGTACGATATTTGGCGACGCAAAAATGAGCGATTTCCCAGCTCGATGGAATTCGGAGCGAGAGAAACGATGCCCCGTAACGCACATGAGAGCAATCCCGGCCAATTTCTCCCGTTTGATGGGGTCTATGTGTACAAATTTTGACTTTTTTGAGTGCACGTGCCAATCTGCTGGAAAAGCCTGTGGAAGTTTCACGGCGTTCGTACGATATTTGGCGACGCAAAAATGAGCGATTTCCCAGCTCGATGGAATTCGGCGCGACAGAAACGATGCCCCGTAACGCACATGAGAGCAATCCGGGCCAATTTCTCCCGTTTGATGGGGTCTATGTGTAAAAATTTTGACTTTTTTGAGTGCAGGTGCAAATCTGCTGGAAAAGCCTGTGGAAGTTTCACGGCGTTCGTACGATATTTGGCGACGCAAAAATGAGCGATTTCCAAGCTCGATGGAATTCGGAGCGAGAGAAACGATGCCCCGTAACGCACATGAGAGCAATCCGGGCCAATTTCTCCCGTTTGATGGGGTCTATGTGTAAAAATTTTGACTTTTTTGAGTGCAGGTGCAAATCTGCTGAAAAAGCCTGTGGAAGTTTCACGGCGTTCGTACGATATTTGGCGACGCAAAAATGAGCGATTTCCCAGCTCGAGAGAATTCGGCGCGAGAGAAACGATGCCCCGTAACGCACATGAGAGCAATCCGGGCCAATTTCTCCCGTTTGATGGGGTCTATGTGTAAAAATTTTGACTTTTTTGAGTGCAGGTGCAAATCTGCTGGAAAAGCCTGTGGAAGTTTCACGGCGTTCGTACGATATTTGGCGACGCAAAAATGAGCGATTTCCCAGCTCGATGGAATTCGGCGCGAGAGAAACGATGCCCCGTAACGCACATGAGAGCAATCCCGGCCAATTTCTCCCGTTTGATGGGGTCTATGTGTAAAAATTTTGACTTTTTTGAGTGCACGTGCAAATCTGCTGAAAAAGCCTGTGGAAGTTTCACGGCGTTCGTACGATATTTGGCGACGCAAAAATGAGCGATTTCCCAGCTCGATGGAATTCGGAGCGAGAGAAACGATGCCCCGTAACGCACATGAGAGCAATCCCGGCCAATTTCTCCCGTTTGATGGGGTCTATGTGTAAAAATTTTGACTTTTTTGAGTGCACGTGCAAATCTGCTGAAAAAGCCTGTGGAAGTTTCACGGCGTTCGTACGATATTTGGCGACGCAAAAATGAGCGATTTCCCAGCTCGAGAGAATTCGGCGCGAGAGAAACGATGCCCCGTAACGCACATGAGAGCAATCCGGGCCAATTTCTCCCGTTTGATGGGGTCTATGTGTAAAAATTTTGACTTTTTTGAGTGCAGGTGCAAATCTGCTGAAAAAGCCTGTGGAAGTTTCACGGCGTTCGTACGATATTTGGCGACGCAAAAATGAGCGATTTCCCAGCTCGATGGAATTCGGCGCGAGAGAAACGATGCCCCGTAACGCACATGAGAGCAATCCGGGCCAATTTCTCCCGTTTGATGGGGTCTATGTGTAAAAATTTTGACTTTTTTGAGTGCAGGTGCAAATCTGCTGAAAAAGCCTGTGGAAGTTTCACGGCGTTCGTACGATATTTGGCGACGCAAAAATGAGCGATTTCCCAGCTCGAGAGAATTCGGCGCGAGAGAAACGATGCCCCGTAACGCACATGAGAGCAATCCGGGCCAATTTCTCCCGTTTGATGGGGTCTATGTGTAAAAATTTTGACTTTTTTGAGTGCAGGTGCAAATCTGCTGGAAAAGCCTGTGGAAGTTTCACGGCGTTCGTACGATATTTGGCGACGCAAAAATGAGCGATTTCCCAGCTCGATGGAATTCGGAGCGAGAGAAACGATGCCCCGTAACGCACATGAGAGCAATCCCGGCCAATTTCTCCCGTTTGATGGGGTCTATGTGTACAAATTTTGACTTTTTTGAGTGCACGTGCCAATCTGCTGGAAAAGCCTGTGGAAGTTTCACGGCGTTCGTACGATATTTGGCGACGCAAAAATGAGCGATTTCCCAGCTCGATGGAATTCGGCGCGAGAGAAACGATGCCCCGTAACGCACATGAGAGCAATCCCGGCCAATTTCTCCCGTTTGATGGGGTCTATGTGTAAAAATTTTGACTTTTTTGAGTGCACGTGCAAATCTGCTGAAAAAGCCTGTGGAAGTTTCACGGCGTTCGTACGATATTTGGCGACGCAAAAATGAGCGATTTCCCAGCTCGATGGAATTCGGAGCGAGAGAAACGATGCCCCGTAACGCACATGAGAGCAATCCCGGCCAATTTCTCCCGTTTGATGGGGTCTATGTGTAAAAATTTTGACTTTTTTGAGTGCACGTGCAAATCTGCTGAAAAAGCCTGTGGAAGTTTCACGGCGTTCGTACGATATTTGGCGACGCAAAAATGAGCGATTTCCCAGCTCGAGAG
Source organism: Lampetra fluviatilis (assembly GCF_964198595.1). Taxonomy (NCBI): domain Eukaryota; kingdom Metazoa; phylum Chordata; class Hyperoartia; order Petromyzontiformes; family Petromyzontidae; genus Lampetra; species Lampetra fluviatilis. The sequence continues at coordinate 17,138,880 of NC_136278.1, forward strand.
AATTCGGCGCGAGAGAAACGATGCCCCGTAACGCACATGAGAGCAATCCGGGCCAATTTCTCCCGTTTGATGGGGTCTATGTGTAAAAATTTTGACTTTTTTGAGTGCACGTGCAAATCTGCTGGAAAAGCCTGTGGAAGTTTCACGGCGTTCGTACGATATTTGGCGACGCAAAAATGAGCGATTTCCCAGCTCGATGGAATTCGGAGCGAGAGAAACGATGCCCCGTAACGCACATGAGAGCAATCCCGGCCAATTTCTCCCGTTTGATGGGGTCTATGTGTACAAATTTTGACTTTTTTGAGTGCACGTGCCAATCTGCTGGAAAAGCCTGTGGAAGTTTCATCCGACGAAAAAAGCACGTTCTCGAGAAAGCAGGAGAGCTAAGTCATTCACAAATTAGCTGGATTTGGCTTGTGGTTCGTTTCCCAAGTAACAGAGCGGCATCAACCTTTAAGTGCACGCCAGTACATCCCCGTGGGATACAGGGGGTCTCGGCGGACTTTGCTCGGGGGAAAAACGTCGAGGTGAGCCGCCTGGCCATGCTGTTCATGGGTCTCTCCTTTTTAAGTTTCGCCTGCCAATTTATTTTCTCTAGCGGTTTTATACACTAACACTCGATGTTTTGGGAAAGGAATACAATTGTTCAAAAAACGTCTTCGCAATTCATGTCGTTAGATTGCTAATGAAAATTCGTAAAAAAACGTACACGCCATACATGTTCTTTGCTTCCCTCTCGATACAAGTGAAGGGGAAAAACAGCCTTAACGGTTGCTAAAAAAATCGCCCTTTACATATACATGGGTCGTCTTCCCCTCTCGACAACGGAGACAAGTAACCCACGCCAGGCACTGTCAGTAACTGCCATAG
>NC_136278.1:17149749-17154749 GCF_964198595.1 Lampetra fluviatilis
CGAGAGAAACGATGCCCCGTAACGCACATGAGAGCAATCCGGGCCAATTTCTCCCGTTTGATGGGGTCTATGTGTAAAAATTTTGACTTTTTTGAGTGCAGGTGCAAATCTGCTGAAAAAGCCTGTGGAAGTTTCACGGCGTTCGTACGATATTTGGCGACGCAAAAATGAGCGATTTCCCAGCTCGATGGAATTCGGCGCGACAGAAACGATGCCCCGTAACGCACATGAGAGCAATCCGGGCCAATTTCTCCCGTTTGATGGGGTCTATGTGTAAAAATTTTGACTTTTTTGAGTGCACGTGCAAATCTGCTGAAAAAGCCTGTGGAAGTTTCACGGCGTTCGTACGATATTTGGCGACGCAAAAATGAGCGATTTCCCAGCTCGAGAGAATTCGGCGCGAGAGAAACGATGCCCCGTAACGCACATGAGAGCAATCCCGGCCAATTTCTCCCGTTTGATGGGGTCTATGTGTAAAAATTTTGACTTTTTTGAGTGCACGTGCAAATCTGCTGGAAAAGCCTGTGGAAGTTTCACGGCGTTCGTACGATATTTGGCGACGCAAAAATGAGCGATTTCCCAGCTCGATGGAATTCGGAGCGAGAGAAACGATGCCCCGTAACGCACATGAGAGCAATCCCGGCCAATTTCTCCCGTTTGATGGGGTCTATGTGTACAAATTTTGACTTTTTTGAGTGCACGTGCCAATCTGCTGGAAAAGCCTGTGGAAGTTTCACGGCGTTCGTACGATATTTGGCGACGCAAAAATGAGCGATTTCCCAGCTCGATGGAATTCGGCGCGACAGAAACGATGCCCCGTAACGCACATGAGAGCAATCCGGGCCAATTTCTCCCGTTTGATGGGGTCTATGTGTAAAAATTTTGACTTTTTTGAGTGCAGGTGCAAATCTGCTGAAAAAGCCTGTGGAAGTTTCACGGCGTTCGTACGATATTTGGCGACGCAAAAATGAGCGATTTCCCAGCTCGAGAGAATTCGGCGCGAGAGAAACGATGCCCCGTAACGCACATGAGAGCAATCCGGGCCAATTTCTCCCGTTTGATGGGGTCTATGTGTACAAATTTTGACTTTTTTGAGTGCACGTGCCAATCTGCTGGAAAAGCCTGTGGAAGTTTCACGGCGTTCGTACGATATTTGGCGACGCAAAAATGAGCGATTTCCCAGCTCGATGGAATTCGGCGCGACAGAAACGATGCCCCGTAACGCACATGAGAGCAATCCGGGCCAATTTCTCCCGTTTGATGGGGTCTATGTGTAAAAATTTTGACTTTTTTGAGTGCAGGTGCAAATCTGCTGAAAAAGCCTGTGGAAGTTTCACGGCGTTCGTACGATATTTGGCGACGCAAAAATGAGCGATTTCCCAGCTCGAGAGAATTCGGCGCGAGAGAAACGATGCCCCGTAACGCACATGAGAGCAATCCGGGCCAATTTCTCCCGTTTGATGGGGTCTATGTGTAAAAATTTTGACTTTTTTGAGTGCACGTGCAAATCTGCTGAAAAAGCCTGTGGAAGTTTCACGGCGTTCGTACGATATTTGGCGACGCAAAAATGAGCGATTTCCCAGCTCGAGAGAATTCGGCGCGAGAGAAACGATGCCCCGTAACGCACATGAGAGCAATCCGGGCCAATTTCTCCCGTTTGATGGGGTCTATGTGTAAAAATTTTGACTTTTTTGAGTGCACGTGCAAATCTGCTGAAAAAGCCTGTGGAAGTTTCACGGCGTTCGTACGATATTTGGCGACGCAAAAATGAGCGATTTCCCAGCTCGATGGAATTCGGCGCGAGAGAAACGATGCCCCGTAACGCACATGAGAGCAATCCCGGCCAATTTCTCCCGTTTGATGGGGTCTATGTGTAAAAATTTTGACTTTTTTGAGTGCACGTGCAAATCTGCTGAAAAAGCCTGTGGAAGTTTCACGGCGTTCGTACGATATTTGGCGACGCAAAAATGAGCGATTTCCCAGCTCGATGGAATTCGGAGCGAGAGAAACGATGCCCCGTAACGCACATGAGAGCAATCCCGGCCAATTTCTCCCGTTTGATGGGGTCTATGTGTACAAATTTTGACTTTTTTGAGTGCACGTGCCAATCTGCTGGAAAAGCCTGTGGAAGTTTCACGGCGTTCGTACGATATTTGGCGACGCAAAAATGAGCGATTTCCCAGCTCGATGGAATTCGGCGCGACAGAAACGATGCCCCGTAACGCACATGAGAGCAATCCGGGCCAATTTCTCCCGTTTGATGGGGTCTATGTGTAAAAATTTTGACTTTTTTGAGTGCAGGTGCAAATCTGCTGGAAAAGCCTGTGGAAGTTTCACGGCGTTCGTACGATATTTGGCGACGCAAAAATGAGCGATTTCCAAGCTCGATGGAATTCGGAGCGAGAGAAACGATGCCCCGTAACGCACATGAGAGCAATCCGGGCCAATTTCTCCCGTTTGATGGGGTCTATGTGTAAAAATTTTGACTTTTTTGAGTGCAGGTGCAAATCTGCTGAAAAAGCCTGTGGAAGTTTCACGGCGTTCGTACGATATTTGGCGACGCAAAAATGAGCGATTTCCCAGCTCGAGAGAATTCGGCGCGAGAGAAACGATGCCCCGTAACGCACATGAGAGCAATCCGGGCCAATTTCTCCCGTTTGATGGGGTCTATGTGTAAAAATTTTGACTTTTTTGAGTGCAGGTGCAAATCTGCTGGAAAAGCCTGTGGAAGTTTCACGGCGTTCGTACGATATTTGGCGACGCAAAAATGAGCGATTTCCCAGCTCGATGGAATTCGGAGCGAGAGAAACGATGCCCCGTAACGCACATGAGAGCAATCCCGGCCAATTTCTCCCGTTTGATGGGGTCTATGTGTAAAAATTTTGACTTTTTTGAGTGCACGTGCAAATCTGCTGAAAAAGCCTGTGGAAGTTTCACGGCGTTCGTACGATATTTGGCGACGCAAAAATGAGCGATTTCCCAGCTCGAGAGAATTCGGCGCGAGAGAAACGATGCCCCGTAACGCACATGAGAGCAATCCGGGCCAATTTCTCCCGTTTGATGGGGTCTATGTGTAAAAATTTTGACTTTTTTGAGTGCAGGTGCAAATCTGCTGAAAAAGCCTGTGGAAGTTTCACGGCGTTCGTACGATATTTGGCGACGCAAAAATGAGCGATTTCCCAGCTCGATGGAATTCGGCGCGAGAGAAACGATGCCCCGTAACGCACATGAGAGCAATCCGGGCCAATTTCTCCCGTTTGATGGGGTCTATGTGTAAAAATTTTGACTTTTTTGAGTGCAGGTGCAAATCTGCTGAAAAAGCCTGTGGAAGTTTCACGGCGTTCGTACGATATTTGGCGACGCAAAAATGAGCGATTTCCCAGCTCGAGAGAATTCGGCGCGAGAGAAACGATGCCCCGTAACGCACATGAGAGCAATCCGGGCCAATTTCTCCCGTTTGATGGGGTCTATGTGTAAAAATTTTGACTTTTTTGAGTGCAGGTGCAAATCTGCTGGAAAAGCCTGTGGAAGTTTCACGGCGTTCGTACGATATTTGGCGACGCAAAAATGAGCGATTTCCCAGCTCGATGGAATTCGGAGCGAGAGAAACGATGCCCCGTAACGCACATGAGAGCAATCCCGGCCAATTTCTCCCGTTTGATGGGGTCTATGTGTACAAATTTTGACTTTTTTGAGTGCACGTGCCAATCTGCTGGAAAAGCCTGTGGAAGTTTCACGGCGTTCGTACGATATTTGGCGACGCAAAAATGAGCGATTTCCCAGCTCGATGGAATTCGGCGCGAGAGAAACGATGCCCCGTAACGCACATGAGAGCAATCCCGGCCAATTTCTCCCGTTTGATGGGGTCTATGTGTAAAAATTTTGACTTTTTTGAGTGCACGTGCAAATCTGCTGAAAAAGCCTGTGGAAGTTTCACGGCGTTCGTACGATATTTGGCGACGCAAAAATGAGCGATTTCCCAGCTCGATGGAATTCGGAGCGAGAGAAACGATGCCCCGTAACGCACATGAGAGCAATCCCGGCCAATTTCTCCCGTTTGATGGGGTCTATGTGTAAAAATTTTGACTTTTTTGAGTGCACGTGCAAATCTGCTGAAAAAGCCTGTGGAAGTTTCACGGCGTTCGTACGATATTTGGCGACGCAAAAATGAGCGATTTCCCAGCTCGAGAGAATTCGGCGCGAGAGAAACGATGCCCCGTAACGCACATGAGAGCAATCCGGGCCAATTTCTCCCGTTTGATGGGGTCTATGTGTAAAAATTTTGACTTTTTTGAGTGCACGTGCAAATCTGCTGGAAAAGCCTGTGGAAGTTTCACGGCGTTCGTACGATATTTGGCGACGCAAAAATGAGCGATTTCCCAGCTCGATGGAATTCGGAGCGAGAGAAACGATGCCCCGTAACGCACATGAGAGCAATCCCGGCCAATTTCTCCCGTTTGATGGGGTCTATGTGTACAAATTTTGACTTTTTTGAGTGCACGTGCCAATCTGCTGGAAAAGCCTGTGGAAGTTTCATCCGACGAAAAAAGCACGTTCTCGAGAAAGCAGGAGAGCTAAGTCATTCACAAATTAGCTGGATTTGGCTTGTGGTTCGTTTCCCAAGTAACAGAGCGGCATCAACCTTTAAGTGCACGCCAGTACATCCCCGTGGGATACAGGGGGTCTCGGCGGACTTTGCTCGGGGGAAAAACGTCGAGGTGAGCCGCCTGGCCATGCTGTTCATGGGTCTCTCCTTTTTAAGTTTCGCCTGCCAATTTATTTTCTCTAGCGGTTTTATACACTAACACTCGATGTTTTGGGAAAGGAATACAATTGTTCAAAAAACGTCTTCGCAATTCATGTCGTTAGATTGCTAATGAAAATTCGTAAAAAAACGTACACGCCATACATGTTCTTTGCTTCCCTCTCGATACAAGTGAAGGGGAAAAACAGCCTTAACGGTTGCTAAAAAAATCGCCCTTTACATATACATGGGTCGT
>NC_136278.1:17164749-17169749 GCF_964198595.1 Lampetra fluviatilis
GCGACAGAAACGATGCCCCGTAACGCACATGAGAGCAATCCGGGCCAATTTCTCCCGTTTGATGGGGTCTATGTGTAAAAATTTTGACTTTTTTGAGTGCAGGTGCAAATCTGCTGAAAAAGCCTGTGGAAGTTTCACGGCGTTCGTACGATATTTGGCGACGCAAAAATGAGCGATTTCCCAGCTCGAGAGAATTCGGCGCGAGAGAAACGATGCCCCGTAACGCACATGAGAGCAATCCGGGCCAATTTCTCCCGTTTGATGGGGTCTATGTGTAAAAATTTTGACTTTTTTGAGTGCAGGTGCAAATCTGCTGAAAAAGCCTGTGGAAGTTTCACGGCGTTCGTACGATATTTGGCGACGCAAAAATGAGCGATTTCCCAGCTCGATGGAATTCGGCGCGACAGAAACGATGCCCCGTAACGCACATGAGAGCAATCCGGGCCAATTTCTCCCGTTTGATGGGGTCTATGTGTAAAAATTTTGACTTTTTTGAGTGCACGTGCAAATCTGCTGAAAAAGCCTGTGGAAGTTTCACGGCGTTCGTACGATATTTGGCGACGCAAAAATGAGCGATTTCCCAGCTCGAGAGAATTCGGCGCGAGAGAAACGATGCCCCGTAACGCACATGAGAGCAATCCCGGCCAATTTCTCCCGTTTGATGGGGTCTATGTGTAAAAATTTTGACTTTTTTGAGTGCACGTGCAAATCTGCTGGAAAAGCCTGTGGAAGTTTCACGGCGTTCGTACGATATTTGGCGACGCAAAAATGAGCGATTTCCCAGCTCGATGGAATTCGGAGCGAGAGAAACGATGCCCCGTAACGCACATGAGAGCAATCCCGGCCAATTTCTCCCGTTTGATGGGGTCTATGTGTACAAATTTTGACTTTTTTGAGTGCACGTGCCAATCTGCTGGAAAAGCCTGTGGAAGTTTCACGGCGTTCGTACGATATTTGGCGACGCAAAAATGAGCGATTTCCCAGCTCGATGGAATTCGGCGCGACAGAAACGATGCCCCGTAACGCACATGAGAGCAATCCGGGCCAATTTCTCCCGTTTGATGGGGTCTATGTGTACAAATTTTGACTTTTTTGAGTGCAGGTGCAAATCTGCTGAAAAAGCCTGTGGAAGTTTCACGGCGTTCGTACGATATTTGGCGACGCAAAAATGAGCGATTTCCCAGCTCGAGAGAATTCGGCGCGAGAGAAACGATGCCCCGTAACGCACATGAGAGCAATCCGGGCCAATTTCTCCCGTTTGATGGGGTCTATGTGTACAAATTTTGACTTTTTTGAGTGCACGTGCCAATCTGCTGGAAAAGCCTGTGGAAGTTTCACGGCGTTCGTACGATATTTGGCGACGCAAAAATGAGCGATTTCCCAGCTCGATGGAATTCGGCGCGACAGAAACGATGCCCCGTAACGCACATGAGAGCAATCCGGGCCAATTTCTCCCGTTTGATGGGGTCTATGTGTAAAAATTTTGACTTTTTTGAGTGCAGGTGCAAATCTGCTGAAAAAGCCTGTGGAAGTTTCACGGCGTTCGTACGATATTTGGCGACGCAAAAATGAGCGATTTCCCAGCTCGAGAGAATTCGGCGCGAGAGAAACGATGCCCCGTAACGCACATGAGAGCAATCCGGGCCAATTTCTCCCGTTTGATGGGGTCTATGTGTAAAAATTTTGACTTTTTTGAGTGCACGTGCAAATCTGCTGAAAAAGCCTGTGGAAGTTTCACGGCGTTCGTACGATATTTGGCGACGCAAAAATGAGCGATTTCCCAGCTCGAGAGAATTCGGCGCGAGAGAAACGATGCCCCGTAACGCACATGAGAGCAATCCGGGCCAATTTCTCCCGTTTGATGGGGTCTATGTGTAAAAATTTTGACTTTTTTGAGTGCACGTGCAAATCTGCTGAAAAAGCCTGTGGAAGTTTCACGGCGTTCGTACGATATTTGGCGACGCAAAAATGAGCGATTTCCCAGCTCGATGGAATTCGGCGCGAGAGAAACGATGCCCCGTAACGCACATGAGAGCAATCCCGGCCAATTTCTCCCGTTTGATGGGGTCTATGTGTAAAAATTTTGACTTTTTTGAGTGCACGTGCAAATCTGCTGAAAAAGCCTGTGGAAGTTTCACGGCGTTCGTACGATATTTGGCGACGCAAAAATGAGCGATTTCCCAGCTCGATGGAATTCGGAGCGAGAGAAACGATGCCCCGTAACGCACATGAGAGCAATCCCGGCCAATTTCTCCCGTTTGATGGGGTCTATGTGTACAAATTTTGACTTTTTTGAGTGCACGTGCCAATCTGCTGGAAAAGCCTGTGGAAGTTTCACGGCGTTCGTACGATATTTGGCGACGCAAAAATGAGCGATTTCCCAGCTCGATGGAATTCGGCGCGACAGAAACGATGCCCCGTAACGCACATGAGAGCAATCCGGGCCAATTTCTCCCGTTTGATGGGGTCTATGTGTAAAAATTTTGACTTTTTTGAGTGCAGGTGCAAATCTGCTGGAAAAGCCTGTGGAAGTTTCACGGCGTTCGTACGATATTTGGCGACGCAAAAATGAGCGATTTCCAAGCTCGATGGAATTCGGAGCGAGAGAAACGATGCCCCGTAACGCACATGAGAGCAATCCGGGCCAATTTCTCCCGTTTGATGGGGTCTATGTGTAAAAATTTTGACTTTTTTGAGTGCAGGTGCAAATCTGCTGAAAAAGCCTGTGGAAGTTTCACGGCGTTCGTACGATATTTGGCGACGCAAAAATGAGCGATTTCCCAGCTCGAGAGAATTCGGCGCGAGAGAAACGATGCCCCGTAACGCACATGAGAGCAATCCGGGCCAATTTCTCCCGTTTGATGGGGTCTATGTGTAAAAATTTTGACTTTTTTGAGTGCAGGTGCAAATCTGCTGGAAAAGCCTGTGGAAGTTTCACGGCGTTCGTACGATATTTGGCGACGCAAAAATGAGCGATTTCCCAGCTCGATGGAATTCGGCGCGAGAGAAACGATGCCCCGTAACGCACATGAGAGCAATCCCGGCCAATTTCTCCCGTTTGATGGGGTCTATGTGTAAAAATTTTGACTTTTTTGAGTGCACGTGCAAATCTGCTGAAAAAGCCTGTGGAAGTTTCACGGCGTTCGTACGATATTTGGCGACGCAAAAATGAGCGATTTCCCAGCTCGATGGAATTCGGAGCGAGAGAAACGATGCCCCGTAACGCACATGAGAGCAATCCCGGCCAATTTCTCCCGTTTGATGGGGTCTATGTGTAAAAATTTTGACTTTTTTGAGTGCACGTGCAAATCTGCTGAAAAAGCCTGTGGAAGTTTCACGGCGTTCGTACGATATTTGGCGACGCAAAAATGAGCGATTTCCCAGCTCGAGAGAATTCGGCGCGAGAGAAACGATGCCCCGTAACGCACATGAGAGCAATCCGGGCCAATTTCTCCCGTTTGATGGGGTCTATGTGTAAAAATTTTGACTTTTTTGAGTGCAGGTGCAAATCTGCTGAAAAAGCCTGTGGAAGTTTCACGGCGTTCGTACGATATTTGGCGACGCAAAAATGAGCGATTTCCCAGCTCGATGGAATTCGGCGCGAGAGAAACGATGCCCCGTAACGCACATGAGAGCAATCCGGGCCAATTTCTCCCGTTTGATGGGGTCTATGTGTAAAAATTTTGACTTTTTTGAGTGCAGGTGCAAATCTGCTGAAAAAGCCTGTGGAAGTTTCACGGCGTTCGTACGATATTTGGCGACGCAAAAATGAGCGATTTCCCAGCTCGAGAGAATTCGGCGCGAGAGAAACGATGCCCCGTAACGCACATGAGAGCAATCCGGGCCAATTTCTCCCGTTTGATGGGGTCTATGTGTAAAAATTTTGACTTTTTTGAGTGCAGGTGCAAATCTGCTGGAAAAGCCTGTGGAAGTTTCACGGCGTTCGTACGATATTTGGCGACGCAAAAATGAGCGATTTCCCAGCTCGATGGAATTCGGAGCGAGAGAAACGATGCCCCGTAACGCACATGAGAGCAATCCCGGCCAATTTCTCCCGTTTGATGGGGTCTATGTGTACAAATTTTGACTTTTTTGAGTGCACGTGCCAATCTGCTGGAAAAGCCTGTGGAAGTTTCACGGCGTTCGTACGATATTTGGCGACGCAAAAATGAGCGATTTCCCAGCTCGATGGAATTCGGCGCGAGAGAAACGATGCCCCGTAACGCACATGAGAGCAATCCCGGCCAATTTCTCCCGTTTGATGGGGTCTATGTGTAAAAATTTTGACTTTTTTGAGTGCACGTGCAAATCTGCTGAAAAAGCCTGTGGAAGTTTCACGGCGTTCGTACGATATTTGGCGACGCAAAAATGAGCGATTTCCCAGCTCGATGGAATTCGGAGCGAGAGAAACGATGCCCCGTAACGCACATGAGAGCAATCCCGGCCAATTTCTCCCGTTTGATGGGGTCTATGTGTAAAAATTTTGACTTTTTTGAGTGCACGTGCAAATCTGCTGAAAAAGCCTGTGGAAGTTTCACGGCGTTCGTACGATATTTGGCGACGCAAAAATGAGCGATTTCCCAGCTCGAGAGAATTCGGCGCGAGAGAAACGATGCCCCGTAACGCACATGAGAGCAATCCGGGCCAATTTCTCCCGTTTGATGGGGTCTATGTGTAAAAATTTTGACTTTTTTGAGTGCACGTGCAAATCTGCTGGAAAAGCCTGTGGAAGTTTCACGGCGTTCGTACGATATTTGGCGACGCAAAAATGAGCGATTTCCCAGCTCGATGGAATTCGGAGCGAGAGAAACGATGCCCCGTAACGCACATGAGAGCAATCCCGGCCAATTTCTCCCGTTTGATGGGGTCTATGTGTACAAATTTTGACTTTTTTGAGTGCACGTGCCAATCTGCTGGAAAAGCCTGTGGAAGTTTCATCCGACGAAAAAAGCACGTTCTCGAGAAAGCAGGAGAGCTAAGTCATTCACAAATTAGCTGGA
>NC_136278.1:17179749-17184749 GCF_964198595.1 Lampetra fluviatilis
GCGTTCGTACGATATTTGGCGACGCAAAAATGAGCGATTTCCCAGCTCGATGGAATTCGGCGCGACAGAAACGATGCCCCGTAACGCACATGAGAGCAATCCGGGCCAATTTCTCCCGTTTGATGGGGTCTATGTGTAAAAATTTTGACTTTTTTGAGTGCACGTGCAAATCTGCTGAAAAAGCCTGTGGAAGTTTCACGGCGTTCGTACGATATTTGGCGACGCAAAAATGAGCGATTTCCCAGCTCGATGGAATTCGGAGCGAGAGAAACGATGCCCCGTAACGCACATGAGAGCAATCCCGGCCAATTTCTCCCGTTTGATGGGGTCTATGTGTAAAAATTTTGACTTTTTTGAGTGCACGTGCAAATCTGCTGGAAAAGCCTGTGGAAGTTTCACGGCGTTCGTACGATATTTGGCGACGCAAAAATGAGCGATTTCCCAGCTCGATGGAATTCGGCGCGACAGAAACGATGCCCCGTAACGCACATGAGAGCAATCCGGGCCAATTTCTCCCGTTTGATGGGGTCTATGTGTAAAAATTTTGACTTTTTTGAGTGCAGGTGCAAATCTGCTGAAAAAGCCTGTGGAAGTTTCACGGCGTTCGTACGATATTTGGCGACGCAAAAATGAGCGATTTCCCAGCTCGAGAGAATTCGGCGCGAGAGAAACGATGCCCCGTAACGCACATGAGAGCAATCCGGGCCAATTTCTCCCGTTTGATGGGGTCTATGTGTAAAAATTTTGACTTTTTTGAGTGCAGGTGCAAATCTGCTGAAAAAGCCTGTGGAAGTTTCACGGCGTTCGTACGATATTTGGCGACGCAAAAATGAGCGATTTCCCAGCTCGATGGAATTCGGCGCGACAGAAACGATGCCCCGTAACGCACATGAGAGCAATCCGGGCCAATTTCTCCCGTTTGATGGGGTCTATGTGTAAAAATTTTGACTTTTTTGAGTGCACGTGCAAATCTGCTGAAAAAGCCTGTGGAAGTTTCACGGCGTTCGTACGATATTTGGCGACGCAAAAATGAGCGATTTCCCAGCTCGAGAGAATTCGGCGCGAGAGAAACGATGCCCCGTAACGCACATGAGAGCAATCCCGGCCAATTTCTCCCGTTTGATGGGGTCTATGTGTAAAAATTTTGACTTTTTTGAGTGCACGTGCAAATCTGCTGGAAAAGCCTGTGGAAGTTTCACGGCGTTCGTACGATATTTGGCGACGCAAAAATGAGCGATTTCCCAGCTCGATGGAATTCGGAGCGAGAGAAACGATGCCCCGTAACGCACATGAGAGCAATCCCGGCCAATTTCTCCCGTTTGATGGGGTCTATGTGTACAAATTTTGACTTTTTTGAGTGCACGTGCCAATCTGCTGGAAAAGCCTGTGGAAGTTTCACGGCGTTCGTACGATATTTGGCGACGCAAAAATGAGCGATTTCCCAGCTCGATGGAATTCGGCGCGACAGAAACGATGCCCCGTAACGCACATGAGAGCAATCCGGGCCAATTTCTCCCGTTTGATGGGGTCTATGTGTAAAAATTTTGACTTTTTTGAGTGCAGGTGCAAATCTGCTGAAAAAGCCTGTGGAAGTTTCACGGCGTTCGTACGATATTTGGCGACGCAAAAATGAGCGATTTCCCAGCTCGAGAGAATTCGGCGCGAGAGAAACGATGCCCCGTAACGCACATGAGAGCAATCCGGGCCAATTTCTCCCGTTTGATGGGGTCTATGTGTACAAATTTTGACTTTTTTGAGTGCACGTGCCAATCTGCTGGAAAAGCCTGTGGAAGTTTCACGGCGTTCGTACGATATTTGGCGACGCAAAAATGAGCGATTTCCCAGCTCGATGGAATTCGGCGCGACAGAAACGATGCCCCGTAACGCACATGAGAGCAATCCGGGCCAATTTCTCCCGTTTGATGGGGTCTATGTGTAAAAATTTTGACTTTTTTGAGTGCAGGTGCAAATCTGCTGAAAAAGCCTGTGGAAGTTTCACGGCGTTCGTACGATATTTGGCGACGCAAAAATGAGCGATTTCCCAGCTCGAGAGAATTCGGCGCGAGAGAAACGATGCCCCGTAACGCACATGAGAGCAATCCGGGCCAATTTCTCCCGTTTGATGGGGTCTATGTGTAAAAATTTTGACTTTTTTGAGTGCACGTGCAAATCTGCTGAAAAAGCCTGTGGAAGTTTCACGGCGTTCGTACGATATTTGGCGACGCAAAAATGAGCGATTTCCCAGCTCGAGAGAATTCGGCGCGAGAGAAACGATGCCCCGTAACGCACATGAGAGCAATCCGGGCCAATTTCTCCCGTTTGATGGGGTCTATGTGTAAAAATTTTGACTTTTTTGAGTGCACGTGCAAATCTGCTGAAAAAGCCTGTGGAAGTTTCACGGCGTTCGTACGATATTTGGCGACGCAAAAATGAGCGATTTCCCAGCTCGATGGAATTCGGCGCGAGAGAAACGATGCCCCGTAACGCACATGAGAGCAATCCCGGCCAATTTCTCCCGTTTGATGGGGTCTATGTGTAAAAATTTTGACTTTTTTGAGTGCACGTGCAAATCTGCTGAAAAAGCCTGTGGAAGTTTCACGGCGTTCGTACGATATTTGGCGACGCAAAAATGAGCGATTTCCCAGCTCGATGGAATTCGGAGCGAGAGAAACGATGCCCCGTAACGCACATGAGAGCAATCCCGGCCAATTTCTCCCGTTTGATGGGGTCTATGTGTACAAATTTTGACTTTTTTGAGTGCACGTGCCAATCTGCTGGAAAAGCCTGTGGAAGTTTCACGGCGTTCGTACGATATTTGGCGACGCAAAAATGAGCGATTTCCCAGCTCGATGGAATTCGGCGCGACAGAAACGATGCCCCGTAACGCACATGAGAGCAATCCGGGCCAATTTCTCCCGTTTGATGGGGTCTATGTGTAAAAATTTTGACTTTTTTGAGTGCAGGTGCAAATCTGCTGGAAAAGCCTGTGGAAGTTTCACGGCGTTCGTACGATATTTGGCGACGCAAAAATGAGCGATTTCCAAGCTCGATGGAATTCGGAGCGAGAGAAACGATGCCCCGTAACGCACATGAGAGCAATCCGGGCCAATTTCTCCCGTTTGATGGGGTCTATGTGTAAAAATTTTGACTTTTTTGAGTGCAGGTGCAAATCTGCTGAAAAAGCCTGTGGAAGTTTCACGGCGTTCGTACGATATTTGGCGACGCAAAAATGAGCGATTTCCCAGCTCGAGAGAATTCGGCGCGAGAGAAACGATGCCCCGTAACGCACATGAGAGCAATCCGGGCCAATTTCTCCCGTTTGATGGGGTCTATGTGTAAAAATTTTGACTTTTTTGAGTGCAGGTGCAAATCTGCTGGAAAAGCCTGTGGAAGTTTCACGGCGTTCGTACGATATTTGGCGACGCAAAAATGAGCGATTTCCCAGCTCGATGGAATTCGGCGCGAGAGAAACGATGCCCCGTAACGCACATGAGAGCAATCCCGGCCAATTTCTCCCGTTTGATGGGGTCTATGTGTAAAAATTTTGACTTTTTTGAGTGCACGTGCAAATCTGCTGAAAAAGCCTGTGGAAGTTTCACGGCGTTCGTACGATATTTGGCGACGCAAAAATGAGCGATTTCCCAGCTCGATGGAATTCGGAGCGAGAGAAACGATGCCCCGTAACGCACATGAGAGCAATCCCGGCCAATTTCTCCCGTTTGATGGGGTCTATGTGTAAAAATTTTGACTTTTTTGAGTGCACGTGCAAATCTGCTGAAAAAGCCTGTGGAAGTTTCACGGCGTTCGTACGATATTTGGCGACGCAAAAATGAGCGATTTCCCAGCTCGAGAGAATTCGGCGCGAGAGAAACGATGCCCCGTAACGCACATGAGAGCAATCCGGGCCAATTTCTCCCGTTTGATGGGGTCTATGTGTAAAAATTTTGACTTTTTTGAGTGCAGGTGCAAATCTGCTGAAAAAGCCTGTGGAAGTTTCACGGCGTTCGTACGATATTTGGCGACGCAAAAATGAGCGATTTCCCAGCTCGATGGAATTCGGCGCGAGAGAAACGATGCCCCGTAACGCACATGAGAGCAATCCGGGCCAATTTCTCCCGTTTGATGGGGTCTATGTGTAAAAATTTTGACTTTTTTGAGTGCAGGTGCAAATCTGCTGAAAAAGCCTGTGGAAGTTTCACGGCGTTCGTACGATATTTGGCGACGCAAAAATGAGCGATTTCCCAGCTCGAGAGAATTCGGCGCGAGAGAAACGATGCCCCGTAACGCACATGAGAGCAATCCGGGCCAATTTCTCCCGTTTGATGGGGTCTATGTGTAAAAATTTTGACTTTTTTGAGTGCAGGTGCAAATCTGCTGGAAAAGCCTGTGGAAGTTTCACGGCGTTCGTACGATATTTGGCGACGCAAAAATGAGCGATTTCCCAGCTCGATGGAATTCGGAGCGAGAGAAACGATGCCCCGTAACGCACATGAGAGCAATCCCGGCCAATTTCTCCCGTTTGATGGGGTCTATGTGTACAAATTTTGACTTTTTTGAGTGCACGTGCCAATCTGCTGGAAAAGCCTGTGGAAGTTTCACGGCGTTCGTACGATATTTGGCGACGCAAAAATGAGCGATTTCCCAGCTCGATGGAATTCGGCGCGAGAGAAACGATGCCCCGTAACGCACATGAGAGCAATCCCGGCCAATTTCTCCCGTTTGATGGGGTCTATGTGTAAAAATTTTGACTTTTTTGAGTGCACGTGCAAATCTGCTGAAAAAGCCTGTGGAAGTTTCACGGCGTTCGTACGATATTTGGCGACGCAAAAATGAGCGATTTCCCAGCTCGATGGAATTCGGAGCGAGAGAAACGATGCCCCGTAACGCACATGAGAGCAATCCCGGCCAATTTCTCCCGTTTGATGGGGTCTATGTGTAAAAATTTTGACTTTTTTGAGTGCACGTGCAAATCTGCTGAAAAAGCCTGTGGAAGTTTCACG
>NC_136278.1:17194749-17199749 GCF_964198595.1 Lampetra fluviatilis
AAATTTTGACTTTTTTGAGTGCAGGTGCAAATCTGCTGAAAAAGCCTGTGGAAGTTTCACGGCGTTCGTACGATATTTGGCGACGCAAAAATGAGCGATTTCCCAGCTCGAGAGAATTCGGCGCGAGAGAAACGATGCCCCGTAACGCACATGAGAGCAATCCCGGCCAATTTCTCCCGTTTGATGGGGTCTATGTGTAAAAATTTTGACTTTTTTGAGTGCACGTGCAAATCTGCTGGAAAAGCCTGTGGAAGTTTCACGGCGTTCGTACGATATTTGGCGACGCAAAAATGAGCGATTTCCCAGCTCGATGGAATTCGGAGCGAGAGAAACGATGCCCCGTAACGCACATGAGAGCAATCCCGGCCAATTTCTCCCGTTTGATGGGGTCTATGTGTACAAATTTTGACTTTTTTGAGTGCACGTGCCAATCTGCTGGAAAAGCCTGTGGAAGTTTCACGGCGTTCGTACGATATTTGGCGACGCAAAAATGAGCGATTTCCCAGCTCGATGGAATTCGGCGCGACAGAAACGATGCCCCGTAACGCACATGAGAGCAATCCGGGCCAATTTCTCCCGTTTGATGGGGTCTATGTGTAAAAATTTTGACTTTTTTGAGTGCACGTGCAAATCTGCTGAAAAAGCCTGTGGAAGTTTCACGGCGTTCGTACGATATTTGGCGACGCAAAAATGAGCGATTTCCCAGCTCGATGGAATTCGGAGCGAGAGAAACGATGCCCCGTAACGCACATGAGAGCAATCCCGGCCAATTTCTCCCGTTTGATGGGGTCTATGTGTAAAAATTTTGACTTTTTTGAGTGCACGTGCAAATCTGCTGGAAAAGCCTGTGGAAGTTTCACGGCGTTCGTACGATATTTGGCGACGCAAAAATGAGCGATTTCCCAGCTCGATGGAATTCGGCGCGACAGAAACGATGCCCCGTAACGCACATGAGAGCAATCCGGGCCAATTTCTCCCGTTTGATGGGGTCTATGTGTAAAAATTTTGACTTTTTTGAGTGCAGGTGCAAATCTGCTGAAAAAGCCTGTGGAAGTTTCACGGCGTTCGTACGATATTTGGCGACGCAAAAATGAGCGATTTCCCAGCTCGAGAGAATTCGGCGCGAGAGAAACGATGCCCCGTAACGCACATGAGAGCAATCCGGGCCAATTTCTCCCGTTTGATGGGGTCTATGTGTAAAAATTTTGACTTTTTTGAGTGCAGGTGCAAATCTGCTGAAAAAGCCTGTGGAAGTTTCACGGCGTTCGTACGATATTTGGCGACGCAAAAATGAGCGATTTCCCAGCTCGATGGAATTCGGCGCGACAGAAACGATGCCCCGTAACGCACATGAGAGCAATCCGGGCCAATTTCTCCCGTTTGATGGGGTCTATGTGTAAAAATTTTGACTTTTTTGAGTGCACGTGCAAATCTGCTGAAAAAGCCTGTGGAAGTTTCACGGCGTTCGTACGATATTTGGCGACGCAAAAATGAGCGATTTCCCAGCTCGAGAGAATTCGGCGCGAGAGAAACGATGCCCCGTAACGCACATGAGAGCAATCCCGGCCAATTTCTCCCGTTTGATGGGGTCTATGTGTAAAAATTTTGACTTTTTTGAGTGCACGTGCAAATCTGCTGGAAAAGCCTGTGGAAGTTTCACGGCGTTCGTACGATATTTGGCGACGCAAAAATGAGCGATTTCCCAGCTCGATGGAATTCGGAGCGAGAGAAACGATGCCCCGTAACGCACATGAGAGCAATCCCGGCCAATTTCTCCCGTTTGATGGGGTCTATGTGTACAAATTTTGACTTTTTTGAGTGCACGTGCCAATCTGCTGGAAAAGCCTGTGGAAGTTTCACGGCGTTCGTACGATATTTGGCGACGCAAAAATGAGCGATTTCCCAGCTCGATGGAATTCGGCGCGACAGAAACGATGCCCCGTAACGCACATGAGAGCAATCCGGGCCAATTTCTCCCGTTTGATGGGGTCTATGTGTAAAAATTTTGACTTTTTTGAGTGCAGGTGCAAATCTGCTGAAAAAGCCTGTGGAAGTTTCACGGCGTTCGTACGATATTTGGCGACGCAAAAATGAGCGATTTCCCAGCTCGAGAGAATTCGGCGCGAGAGAAACGATGCCCCGTAACGCACATGAGAGCAATCCGGGCCAATTTCTCCCGTTTGATGGGGTCTATGTGTACAAATTTTGACTTTTTTGAGTGCACGTGCCAATCTGCTGGAAAAGCCTGTGGAAGTTTCACGGCGTTCGTACGATATTTGGCGACGCAAAAATGAGCGATTTCCCAGCTCGATGGAATTCGGCGCGACAGAAACGATGCCCCGTAACGCACATGAGAGCAATCCGGGCCAATTTCTCCCGTTTGATGGGGTCTATGTGTAAAAATTTTGACTTTTTTGAGTGCAGGTGCAAATCTGCTGAAAAAGCCTGTGGAAGTTTCACGGCGTTCGTACGATATTTGGCGACGCAAAAATGAGCGATTTCCCAGCTCGAGAGAATTCGGCGCGAGAGAAACGATGCCCCGTAACGCACATGAGAGCAATCCGGGCCAATTTCTCCCGTTTGATGGGGTCTATGTGTAAAAATTTTGACTTTTTTGAGTGCACGTGCAAATCTGCTGAAAAAGCCTGTGGAAGTTTCACGGCGTTCGTACGATATTTGGCGACGCAAAAATGAGCGATTTCCCAGCTCGAGAGAATTCGGCGCGAGAGAAACGATGCCCCGTAACGCACATGAGAGCAATCCGGGCCAATTTCTCCCGTTTGATGGGGTCTATGTGTAAAAATTTTGACTTTTTTGAGTGCACGTGCAAATCTGCTGAAAAAGCCTGTGGAAGTTTCACGGCGTTCGTACGATATTTGGCGACGCAAAAATGAGCGATTTCCCAGCTCGATGGAATTCGGCGCGAGAGAAACGATGCCCCGTAACGCACATGAGAGCAATCCCGGCCAATTTCTCCCGTTTGATGGGGTCTATGTGTAAAAATTTTGACTTTTTTGAGTGCACGTGCAAATCTGCTGAAAAAGCCTGTGGAAGTTTCACGGCGTTCGTACGATATTTGGCGACGCAAAAATGAGCGATTTCCCAGCTCGATGGAATTCGGAGCGAGAGAAACGATGCCCCGTAACGCACATGAGAGCAATCCCGGCCAATTTCTCCCGTTTGATGGGGTCTATGTGTACAAATTTTGACTTTTTTGAGTGCACGTGCCAATCTGCTGGAAAAGCCTGTGGAAGTTTCACGGCGTTCGTACGATATTTGGCGACGCAAAAATGAGCGATTTCCCAGCTCGATGGAATTCGGCGCGACAGAAACGATGCCCCGTAACGCACATGAGAGCAATCCGGGCCAATTTCTCCCGTTTGATGGGGTCTATGTGTAAAAATTTTGACTTTTTTGAGTGCAGGTGCAAATCTGCTGGAAAAGCCTGTGGAAGTTTCACGGCGTTCGTACGATATTTGGCGACGCAAAAATGAGCGATTTCCAAGCTCGATGGAATTCGGAGCGAGAGAAACGATGCCCCGTAACGCACATGAGAGCAATCCGGGCCAATTTCTCCCGTTTGATGGGGTCTATGTGTAAAAATTTTGACTTTTTTGAGTGCAGGTGCAAATCTGCTGAAAAAGCCTGTGGAAGTTTCACGGCGTTCGTACGATATTTGGCGACGCAAAAATGAGCGATTTCCCAGCTCGAGAGAATTCGGCGCGAGAGAAACGATGCCCCGTAACGCACATGAGAGCAATCCGGGCCAATTTCTCCCGTTTGATGGGGTCTATGTGTAAAAATTTTGACTTTTTTGAGTGCAGGTGCAAATCTGCTGGAAAAGCCTGTGGAAGTTTCACGGCGTTCGTACGATATTTGGCGACGCAAAAATGAGCGATTTCCCAGCTCGATGGAATTCGGCGCGAGAGAAACGATGCCCCGTAACGCACATGAGAGCAATCCCGGCCAATTTCTCCCGTTTGATGGGGTCTATGTGTAAAAATTTTGACTTTTTTGAGTGCACGTGCAAATCTGCTGAAAAAGCCTGTGGAAGTTTCACGGCGTTCGTACGATATTTGGCGACGCAAAAATGAGCGATTTCCCAGCTCGATGGAATTCGGAGCGAGAGAAACGATGCCCCGTAACGCACATGAGAGCAATCCCGGCCAATTTCTCCCGTTTGATGGGGTCTATGTGTAAAAATTTTGACTTTTTTGAGTGCACGTGCAAATCTGCTGAAAAAGCCTGTGGAAGTTTCACGGCGTTCGTACGATATTTGGCGACGCAAAAATGAGCGATTTCCCAGCTCGAGAGAATTCGGCGCGAGAGAAACGATGCCCCGTAACGCACATGAGAGCAATCCGGGCCAATTTCTCCCGTTTGATGGGGTCTATGTGTAAAAATTTTGACTTTTTTGAGTGCAGGTGCAAATCTGCTGAAAAAGCCTGTGGAAGTTTCACGGCGTTCGTACGATATTTGGCGACGCAAAAATGAGCGATTTCCCAGCTCGATGGAATTCGGCGCGAGAGAAACGATGCCCCGTAACGCACATGAGAGCAATCCGGGCCAATTTCTCCCGTTTGATGGGGTCTATGTGTAAAAATTTTGACTTTTTTGAGTGCAGGTGCAAATCTGCTGAAAAAGCCTGTGGAAGTTTCACGGCGTTCGTACGATATTTGGCGACGCAAAAATGAGCGATTTCCCAGCTCGAGAGAATTCGGCGCGAGAGAAACGATGCCCCGTAACGCACATGAGAGCAATCCGGGCCAATTTCTCCCGTTTGATGGGGTCTATGTGTAAAAATTTTGACTTTTTTGAGTGCAGGTGCAAATCTGCTGGAAAAGCCTGTGGAAGTTTCACGGCGTTCGTACGATATTTGGCGACGCAAAAATGAGCGATTTCCCAGCTCGATGGAATTCGGAGCGAGAGAAACGATGCCCCGTAACGCACATGAGAGCAATCCCGGCCAATTTCTCCCGTTTGATGGGGTCTATGTGTAC
>NC_136278.1:17209749-17219749 GCF_964198595.1 Lampetra fluviatilis
CCGTAACGCACATGAGAGCAATCCCGGCCAATTTCTCCCGTTTGATGGGGTCTATGTGTAAAAATTTTGACTTTTTTGAGTGCACGTGCAAATCTGCTGAAAAAGCCTGTGGAAGTTTCACGGCGTTCGTACGATATTTGGCGACGCAAAAATGAGCGATTTCCCAGCTCGATGGAATTCGGAGCGAGAGAAACGATGCCCCGTAACGCACATGAGAGCAATCCCGGCCAATTTCTCCCGTTTGATGGGGTCTATGTGTAAAAATTTTGACTTTTTTGAGTGCACGTGCAAATCTGCTGAAAAAGCCTGTGGAAGTTTCACGGCGTTCGTACGATATTTGGCGACGCAAAAATGAGCGATTTCCCAGCTCGAGAGAATTCGGCGCGAGAGAAACGATGCCCCGTAACGCACATGAGAGCAATCCGGGCCAATTTCTCCCGTTTGATGGGGTCTATGTGTAAAAATTTTGACTTTTTTGAGTGCAGGTGCAAATCTGCTGAAAAAGCCTGTGGAAGTTTCACGGCGTTCGTACGATATTTGGCGACGCAAAAATGAGCGATTTCCCAGCTCGATGGAATTCGGCGCGAGAGAAACGATGCCCCGTAACGCACATGAGAGCAATCCGGGCCAATTTCTCCCGTTTGATGGGGTCTATGTGTACAAATTTTGACTTTTTTGAGTGCACGTGCCAATCTGCTGGAAAAGCCTGTGGAAGTTTCACGGCGTTCGTACGATATTTGGCGACGCAAAAATGAGCGATTTCCCAGCTCGATGGAATTCGGCGCGACAGAAACGATGCCCCGTAACGCACATGAGAGCAATCCGGGCCAATTTCTCCCGTTTGATGGGGTCTATGTGTAAAAATTTTGACTTTTTTGAGTGCAGGTGCAAATCTGCTGAAAAAGCCTGTGGAAGTTTCACGGCGTTCGTACGATATTTGGCGACGCAAAAATGAGCGATTTCCCAGCTCGAGAGAATTCGGCGCGAGAGAAACGATGCCCCGTAACGCACATGAGAGCAATCCGGGCCAATTTCTCCCGTTTGATGGGGTCTATGTGTAAAAATTTTGACTTTTTTGAGTACACGTGCAAATCTGCTGAAAAAGCCTGTGGAAGTTTCACGGCGTTCGTACGATATTTGGCGACGCAAAAATGAGCGATTTCCCAGCTCGAGAGAATTCGGCGCGAGAGAAACGATGCCCCGTAACGCACATGAGAGCAATCCGGGCCAATTTCTCCCGTTTGATGGGGTCTATGTGTAAAAATTTTGACTTTTTTGAGTGCACGTGCAAATCTGCTGAAAAAGCCTGTGGAAGTTTCACGGCGTTCGTACGATATTTGGCGACGCAAAAATGAGCGATTTCCCAGCTCGATGGAATTCGGCGCGAGAGAAACGATGCCCCGTAACGCACATGAGAGCAATCCCGGCCAATTTCTCCCGTTTGATGGGGTCTATGTGTAAAAATTTTGACTTTTTTGAGTGCACGTGCAAATCTGCTGAAAAAGCCTGTGGAAGTTTCACGGCGTTCGTACGATATTTGGCGACGCAAAAATGAGCAATTTCCCAGCTCGATGGAATTCGGAGCGAGAGAAACGATGCCCCGTAACGCACATGAGAGCAATCCCGGCCAATTTCTCCCGTTTGATGGGGTCTATGTGTACAAATTTTGACTTTTTTGAGTGCACGTGCCAATCTGCTGGAAAAGCCTGTGGAAGTTTCACGGCGTTCGTACGATATTTGGCGACGCAAAAATGAGCGATTTCCCAGCTCGATGGAATTCGGCGCGACAGAAACGATGCCCCGTAACGCACATGAGAGCAATCCGGGCCAATTTCTCCCGTTTGATGGGGTCTATGTGTAAAAATTTTGACTTTTTTGAGTGCAGGTGCAAATCTGCTGGAAAAGCCTGTGGAAGTTTCACGGCGTTCGTACGATATTTGGCGACGCAAAAATGAGCGATTTCCAAGCTCGATGGAATTCGGAGCGAGAGAAACGATGCCCCGTAACGCACATGAGAGCAATCCGGGCCAATTTCTCCCGTTTGATGGGGTCTATGTGTAAAAATTTTGACTTTTTTGAGTGCAGGTGCAAATCTGCTGAAAAAGCCTGTGGAAGTTTCACGGCGTTCGTACGATATTTGGCGACGCAAAAATGAGCGATTTCCCAGCTCGAGAGAATTCGGCGCGAGAGAAACGATGCCCCGTAACGCACATGAGAGCAATCCGGGCCAATTTCTCCCGTTTGATGGGGTCTATGTGTAAAAATTTTGACTTTTTTGAGTGCAGGTGCAAATCTGCTGGAAAAGCCTGTGGAAGTTTCACGGCGTTCGTACGATATTTGGCGACGCAAAAATGAGCGATTTCCCAGCTCGATGGAATTCGGCGCGAGAGAAACGATGCCCCGTAACGCACATGAGAGCAATCCCGGCCAATTTCTCCCGTTTGATGGGGTCTATGTGTAAAAATTTTGACTTTTTTGAGTGCACGTGCAAATCTGCTGAAAAAGCCTGTGGAAGTTTCACGGCGTTCGTACGATATTTGGCGACGCAAAAATGAGCGATTTCCCAGCTCGATGGAATTCGGAGCGAGAGAAACGATGCCCCGTAACGCACATGAGAGCAATCCCGGCCAATTTCTCCCGTTTGATGGGGTCTATGTGTAAAAATTTTGACTTTTTTGAGTGCACGTGCAAATCTGCTGAAAAAGCCTGTGGAAGTTTCACGGCGTTCGTACGATATTTGGCGACGCAAAAATGAGCGTTTTGCCAGCCCGAGAGAATTCGGCGCGACAGAAACGATGCCCCGTAACGCACATGAGAGCAATCCGGGCCAATTTCTCCCGTTTGATGGGGTCTATGTGTAAAAATTTTGACTTTTTTGAGTGCAGGTGCAAATCTGCTGAAAAAGCCTGTGGAAGTTTCACGGCGTTCGTACGATATTTGGCGACGCAAAAATGAGCGATTTCCCAGCTCGAGAGAATTCGGCGCGAGAGAAACGATGCCCCGTAACGCACATGAGAGCAATCCGGGCCAATTTCTCCCGTTTGATGGGGTCTATGTGTAAAAATTTTGACTTTTTTGAGTGCACGTGCAAATCTGCTGAAAAAGCCTGTGGAAGTTTCACGGCGTTCGTACGATATTTGGCGACGCAAAAATGAGCGATTTCCCAGCTCGATGGAATTCGGAGCGAGAGAAACGATGCCCCGTAACGCACATGAGAGCAATCCCGGCCAATTTCTCCCGTTTGATGGGGTCTATGTGTAAAAATTTTGACTTTTTTGAGTGCACGTGCAAATCTGCTGGAAAAGCCTGTGGAAGTTTCACGGCGTTCGTACGATATTTGGCGACGCAAAAATGAGCGATTTCCCAGCTCGATGGAATTCGGCGCGACAGAAACGATGCCCCGTAACGCACATGAGAGCAATCCGGGCCAATTTCTCCCGTTTGATGGGGTCTATGTGTAAAAATTTTGACTTTTTTGAGTGCAGGTGCAAATCTGCTGAAAAAGCCTGTGGAAGTTTCACGGCGTTCGTACGATATTTGGCGACGCAAAAATGAGCGATTTCCCAGCTCGAGAGAATTCGGCGCGAGAGAAACGATGCCCCGTAACGCACATGAGAGCAATCCCGGCCAATTTCTCCCGTTTGATGGGGTCTATGTGTAAAAATTTTGACTTTTTTGAGTGCACGTGCAAATCTGCTGGAAAAGCCTGTGGAAGTTTCACGGCGTTCGTACGATATTTGGCGACGCAAAAATGAGCGATTTCCCAGCTCGATGGAATTCGGAGCGAGAGAAACGATGCCCCGTAACGCACATGAGAGCAATCCCGGCCAATTTCTCCCGTTTGATGGGGTCTATGTGTACAAATTTTGACTTTTTTGAGTGCACGTGCCAATCTGCTGGAAAAGCCTGTGGAAGTTTCACGGCGTTCGTACGATATTTGGCGACGCAAAAATGAGCGATTTCCCAGCTCGATGGAATTCGGCGCGACAGAAACGATGCCCCGTAACGCACATGAGAGCAATCCGGGCCAATTTCTCCCGTTTGATGGGGTCTATGTGTAAAAATTTTGACTTTTTTGAGTGCAGGTGCAAATCTGCTGAAAAAGCCTGTGGAAGTTTCACGGCGTTCGTACGATATTTGGCGACGCAAAAATGAGCGATTTCCCAGCTCGAGAGAATTCGGCGCGAGAGAAACGATGCCCCGTAACGCACATGAGAGCAATCCGGGCCAATTTCTCCCGTTTGATGGGGTCTATGTGTACAAATTTTGACTTTTTTGAGTGCACGTGCCAATCTGCTGGAAAAGCCTGTGGAAGTTTCACGGCGTTCGTACGATATTTGGCGACGCAAAAATGAGCGATTTCCCAGCTCGATGGAATTCGGCGCGACAGAAACGATGCCCCGTAACGCACATGAGAGCAATCCGGGCCAATTTCTCCCGTTTGATGGGGTCTATGTGTAAAAATTTTGACTTTTTTGAGTGCAGGTGCAAATCTGCTGAAAAAGCCTGTGGAAGTTTCACGGCGTTCGTACGATATTTGGCGACGCAAAAATGAGCGATTTCCCAGCTCGAGAGAATTCGGCGCGAGAGAAACGATGCCCCGTAACGCACATGAGAGCAATCCGGGCCAATTTCTCCCGTTTGATGGGGTCTATGTGTAAAAATTTTGACTTTTTTGAGTGCACGTGCAAATCTGCTGAAAAAGCCTGTGGAAGTTTCACGGCGTTCGTACGATATTTGGCGACGCAAAAATGAGCGATTTCCCAGCTCGAGAGAATTCGGCGCGAGAGAAACGATGCCCCGTAACGCACATGAGAGCAATCCGGGCCAATTTCTCCCGTTTGATGGGGTCTATGTGTAAAAATTTTGACTTTTTTGAGTGCACGTGCAAATCTGCTGAAAAAGCCTGTGGAAGTTTCACGGCGTTCGTACGATATTTGGCGACGCAAAAATGAGCGATTTCCCAGCTCGATGGAATTCGGCGCGAGAGAAACGATGCCCCGTAACGCACATGAGAGCAATCCCGGCCAATTTCTCCCGTTTGATGGGGTCTATGTGTAAAAATTTTGACTTTTTTGAGTGCACGTGCAAATCTGCTGAAAAAGCCTGTGGAAGTTTCACGGCGTTCGTACGATATTTGGCGACGCAAAAATGAGCGATTTCCCAGCTCGATGGAATTCGGAGCGAGAGAAACGATGCCCCGTAACGCACATGAGAGCAATCCCGGCCAATTTCTCCCGTTTGATGGGGTCTATGTGTACAAATTTTGACTTTTTTGAGTGCACGTGCCAATCTGCTGGAAAAGCCTGTGGAAGTTTCACGGCGTTCGTACGATATTTGGCGACGCAAAAATGAGCGATTTCCCAGCTCGATGGAATTCGGCGCGACAGAAACGATGCCCCGTAACGCACATGAGAGCAATCCGGGCCAATTTCTCCCGTTTGATGGGGTCTATGTGTAAAAATTTTGACTTTTTTGAGTGCAGGTGCAAATCTGCTGGAAAAGCCTGTGGAAGTTTCACGGCGTTCGTACGATATTTGGCGACGCAAAAATGAGCGATTTCCAAGCTCGATGGAATTCGGAGCGAGAGAAACGATGCCCCGTAACGCACATGAGAGCAATCCGGGCCAATTTCTCCCGTTTGATGGGGTCTATGTGTAAAAATTTTGACTTTTTTGAGTGCAGGTGCAAATCTGCTGAAAAAGCCTGTGGAAGTTTCACGGCGTTCGTACGATATTTGGCGACGCAAAAATGAGCGATTTCCCAGCTCGAGAGAATTCGGCGCGAGAGAAACGATGCCCCGTAACGCACATGAGAGCAATCCGGGCCAATTTCTCCCGTTTGATGGGGTCTATGTGTAAAAATTTTGACTTTTTTGAGTGCAGGTGCAAATCTGCTGGAAAAGCCTGTGGAAGTTTCACGGCGTTCGTACGATATTTGGCGACGCAAAAATGAGCGATTTCCCAGCTCGATGGAATTCGGCGCGAGAGAAACGATGCCCCGTAACGCACATGAGAGCAATCCCGGCCAATTTCTCCCGTTTGATGGGGTCTATGTGTAAAAATTTTGACTTTTTTGAGTGCACGTGCAAATCTGCTGAAAAAGCCTGTGGAAGTTTCACGGCGTTCGTACGATATTTGGCGACGCAAAAATGAGCGATTTCCCAGCTCGATGGAATTCGGAGCGAGAGAAACGATGCCCCGTAACGCACATGAGAGCAATCCCGGCCAATTTCTCCCGTTTGATGGGGTCTATGTGTAAAAATTTTGACTTTTTTGAGTGCACGTGCAAATCTGCTGAAAAAGCCTGTGGAAGTTTCACGGCGTTCGTACGATATTTGGCGACGCAAAAATGAGCGATTTCCCAGCTCGAGAGAATTCGGCGCGAGAGAAACGATGCCCCGTAACGCACATGAGAGCAATCCGGGCCAATTTCTCCCGTTTGATGGGGTCTATGTGTAAAAATTTTGACTTTTTTGAGTGCAGGTGCAAATCTGCTGAAAAAGCCTGTGGAAGTTTCACGGCGTTCGTACGATATTTGGCGACGCAAAAATGAGCGATTTCCCAGCTCGATGGAATTCGGCGCGAGAGAAACGATGCCCCGTAACGCACATGAGAGCAATCCGGGCCAATTTCTCCCGTTTGATGGGGTCTATGTGTAAAAATTTTGACTTTTTTGAGTGCAGGTGCAAATCTGCTGAAAAAGCCTGTGGAAGTTTCACGGCGTTCGTACGATATTTGGCGACGCAAAAATGAGCGATTTCCCAGCTCGAGAGAATTCGGCGCGAGAGAAACGATGCCCCGTAACGCACATGAGAGCAATCCGGGCCAATTTCTCCCGTTTGATGGGGTCTATGTGTAAAAATTTTGACTTTTTTGAGTGCAGGTGCAAATCTGCTGAAAAAGCCTGTGGAAGTTTCACGGCGTTCGTACGATATTTGGCGACGCAAAAATGAGCGATTTCCCAGCTCGATGGAATTCGGAGCGAGAGAAACGATGCCCCGTAACGCACATGAGAGCAATCCGGGCCAATTTCTCCCGTTTGATGGGGTCTATGTGTAAAAATTTTGACTTTTTTGAGTGCAGGTGCAAATCTGCTGAAAAAGCCTGTGGAAGTTTCACGGCGTTCGTACGATATTTGGCGACGCAAAAATGAGCGATTTCCCAGCTCGAGAGAATTCGGCGCGAGAGAAACGATGCCCCGTAACGCACATGAGAGCAATCCGGGCCAATTTCTCCCGTTTGATGGGGTCTATGTGTAAAAATTTTGACTTTTTTGAGTGCACGTGCAAATCTGCTGGAAAAGCCTGTGGAAGTTTCACGGCGTTCGTACGATATTTGGCGACGCAAAAATGAGCGATTTCCCAGCTCGATGGAATTCGGAGCGAGAGAAACGATGCCCCGTAACGCACATGAGAGCAATCCCGGCCAATTTCTCCCGTTTGATGGGGTCTATGTGTACAAATTTTGACTTTTTTGAGTGCACGTGCCAATCTGCTGGAAAAGCCTGTGGAAGTTTCACGGCGTTCGTACGATATTTGGCGACGCAAAAATGAGCGATTTCCCAGCTCGATGGAATTCGGCGCGACAGAAACGATGCCCCGTAACGCACATGAGAGCAATCCGGGCCAATTTCTCCCGTTTGATGGGGTCTATGTGTAAAAATTTTGACTTTTTTGAGTGCAGGTGCAAATCTGCTGAAAAAGCCTGTGGAAGTTTCACGGCGTTCGTACGATATTTGGCGACGCAAAAATGAGCGATTTCCCAGCTCGAGAGAATTCGGCGCGAGAGAAACGATGCCCCGTAACGCACATGAGAGCAATCCGGGCCAATTTCTCCCGTTTGATGGGGTCTATGTGTACAAATTTTGACTTTTTTGAGTGCACGTGCCAATCTGCTGGAAAAGCCTGTGGAAGTTTCACGGCGTTCGTACGATATTTGGCGACGCAAAAATGAGCGATTTCCCAGCTCGATGGAATTCGGCGCGACAGAAACGATGCCCCGTAACGCACATGAGAGCAATCCGGGCCAATTTCTCCCGTTTGATGGGGTCTATGTGTAAAAATTTTGACTTTTTTGAGTGCAGGTGCAAATCTGCTGAAAAAGCCTGTGGAAGTTTCACGGCGTTCGTACGATATTTGGCGACGCAAAAATGAGCGATTTCCCAGCTCGAGAGAATTCGGAGCGAGAGAAACGATGCCCCGTAACGCACATGAGAGCAATCCCGGCCAATTTCTCCCGTTTGATGGGGTCTATGTGTACAAATTTTGACTTTTTTGAGTGCACGTGCCAATCTGCTGGAAAAGCCTGTGGAAGTTTCACGGCGTTCGTACGATATTTGGCGACGCAAAAATGAGCGATTTCCCAGCTCGATGGAATTCGGAGCGAGAGAAACGATGCCCCGTAACGCACATGAGAGCAATCCCGGCCAATTTCTCCCGTTTGATGGGGTCTATGTGTACAAATTTTGACTTTTTTGAGTGCACGTGCCAATCTGCTGGAAAAGCCTGTGGAAGTTTCACGGCGTTCGTACGATATTTGGCGACGCAAAAATGAGCGATTTCCCAGCTCGATGGAATTCGGCGCGAGAGAAACGATGCCCCGTAACGCACATGAGAGCAATCCCGGCCAATTTCTCCCGTTTGATGGGGTCTATGTGTAAAAATTTTGACTTTTTTGAGTGCACGTGCAAATCTGCTGAAAAAGCCTGTGGAAGTTTCACGGCGTTCGTACGATATTTGGCGACGCAAAAATGAGCGATTTCCCAGCTCGATGGAATTCGGAGCGAGAGAAACGATGCCCCGTAACGCACATGAGAGCAATCCCGGCCAATTTCTCCCGTTTGATGGGGTCTATGTGTAAAAATTTTGACTTTTTTGAGTGCACGTGCAAATCTGCTGAAAAAGCCTGTGGAAGTTTCACGGCGTTCGTACGATATTTGGCGACGCAAAAATGAGCGATTTCCCAGCTCGAGAGAATTCGGCGCGAGAGAAACGATGCCCCGTAACGCACATGAGAGCAATCCGGGCCAATTTCTCCCGTTTGATGGGGTCTATGTGTAAAAATTTTGACTTTTTTGAGTGCACGTGCAAATCTGCTGGAAAAGCCTGTGGAAGTTTCACGGCGTTCGTACGATATTTGGCGACGCAAAAATGAGCGATTTCCCAGCTCGATGGAATTCGGAGCGAGAGAAACGATGCCCCGTAACGCACATGAGAGCAATCCCGGCCAATTTCTCCCGTTTGATGGGGTCTATGTGTACAAATTTTGACTTTTTTGAGTGCACGTGCCAATCTGCTGGAAAAGCCTGTGGAAGTTTCATCCGACGAAAAAAGCACGTTCTCGAGAAAGCAGGAGAGCTAAGTCATTCACAAATTAGCTGGATTTGGCTTGTGGTTCGTTTCCCAAGTAACAGAGCGGCATCAACCTTTAAGTGCACGCCAGTACATCCCCGTGGGATACAGGGGGTCTCGGCGGACTTTGCTCGGGGGAAAAACGTCGAGGTGAGCCGCCTGGCCATGCTGTTCATGGGTCTCTCCTTTTTAAGTTTCGCCTGCCAATTTATTTTCTCTAGCGGTTTTATACACTAACACTCGATGTTTTGGGAAAGGAATACAATTGTTCAAAAAACGTCTTCGCAATTCATGTCGTTAGATTGCTAATGAAAATTCGTAAAAAAACGTACACGCCATACATGTTCTTTGCTTCCCTCTCGATACAAGTGAAGGGGAAAAACAGCCTTAACGGTTGCTAAAAAAATCGCCCTTTACATATACATGGGTCGTCTTCCCCTCTCGACAACGGAGACAAGTAACCCACGCCAGGCACTGTCAGTAACTGCCATAGATCTGCTTTAAAATGCCCATTCGTCTTGCGTCGCTCACGTTCCCGGAGCTTTGGGTAATGTCTGAGGCCTATCCCCGCTAATTTCTACCGTTTGTCGGTAGCTGTCTGTAAAAATATAGCATACACCAAAACGAGAAAATATTTCCATCGCACCT
>NC_136278.1:17229749-17234749 GCF_964198595.1 Lampetra fluviatilis
GGCGACGCAAAAATGAGCGATTTCCCAGCTCGATGGAATTCGGCGCGACAGAAACGATGCCCCGTAACGCACATGAGAGCAATCCGGGCCAATTTCTCCCGTTTGATGGGGTCTATGTGTAAAAATTTTGACTTTTTTGAGTGCACGTGCAAATCTGCTGAAAAAGCCTGTGGAAGTTTCACGGCGTTCGTACGATATTTGGCGACGCAAAAATGAGCGATTTCCCAGCTCGAGAGAATTCGGCGCGAGAGAAACGATGCCCCGTAACGCACATGAGAGCAATCCCGGCCAATTTCTCCCGTTTGATGGGGTCTATGTGTAAAAATTTTGACTTTTTTGAGTGCACGTGCAAATCTGCTGGAAAAGCCTGTGGAAGTTTCACGGCGTTCGTACGATATTTGGCGACGCAAAAATGAGCGATTTCCCAGCTCGATGGAATTCGGAGCGAGAGAAACGATGCCCCGTAACGCACATGAGAGCAATCCCGGCCAATTTCTCCCGTTTGATGGGGTCTATGTGTACAAATTTTGACTTTTTTGAGTGCACGTGCCAATCTGCTGGAAAAGCCTGTGGAAGTTTCACGGCGTTCGTACGATATTTGGCGACGCAAAAATGAGCGATTTCCCAGCTCGATGGAATTCGGCGCGACAGAAACGATGCCCCGTAACGCACATGAGAGCAATCCGGGCCAATTTCTCCCGTTTGATGGGGTCTATGTGTAAAAATTTTGACTTTTTTGAGTGCAGGTGCAAATCTGCTGAAAAAGCCTGTGGAAGTTTCACGGCGTTCGTACGATATTTGGCGACGCAAAAATGAGCGATTTCCCAGCTCGAGAGAATTCGGCGCGAGAGAAACGATGCCCCGTAACGCACATGAGAGCAATCCGGGCCAATTTCTCCCGTTTGATGGGGTCTATGTGTACAAATTTTGACTTTTTTGAGTGCACGTGCCAATCTGCTGGAAAAGCCTGTGGAAGTTTCACGGCGTTCGTACGATATTTGGCGACGCAAAAATGAGCGATTTCCCAGCTCGATGGAATTCGGCGCGACAGAAACGATGCCCCGTAACGCACATGAGAGCAATCCGGGCCAATTTCTCCCGTTTGATGGGGTCTATGTGTAAAAATTTTGACTTTTTTGAGTGCAGGTGCAAATCTGCTGAAAAAGCCTGTGGAAGTTTCACGGCGTTCGTACGATATTTGGCGACGCAAAAATGAGCGATTTCCCAGCTCGAGAGAATTCGGCGCGAGAGAAACGATGCCCCGTAACGCACATGAGAGCAATCCGGGCCAATTTCTCCCGTTTGATGGGGTCTATGTGTAAAAATTTTGACTTTTTTGAGTGCACGTGCAAATCTGCTGAAAAAGCCTGTGGAAGTTTCACGGCGTTCGTACGATATTTGGCGACGCAAAAATGAGCGATTTCCCAGCTCGAGAGAATTCGGCGCGAGAGAAACGATGCCCCGTAACGCACATGAGAGCAATCCGGGCCAATTTCTCCCGTTTGATGGGGTCTATGTGTAAAAATTTTGACTTTTTTGAGTGCACGTGCAAATCTGCTGAAAAAGCCTGTGGAAGTTTCACGGCGTTCGTACGATATTTGGCGACGCAAAAATGAGCGATTTCCCAGCTCGATGGAATTCGGCGCGAGAGAAACGATGCCCCGTAACGCACATGAGAGCAATCCCGGCCAATTTCTCCCGTTTGATGGGGTCTATGTGTAAAAATTTTGACTTTTTTGAGTGCACGTGCAAATCTGCTGAAAAAGCCTGTGGAAGTTTCACGGCGTTCGTACGATATTTGGCGACGCAAAAATGAGCGATTTCCCAGCTCGATGGAATTCGGAGCGAGAGAAACGATGCCCCGTAACGCACATGAGAGCAATCCCGGCCAATTTCTCCCGTTTGATGGGGTCTATGTGTACAAATTTTGACTTTTTTGAGTGCACGTGCCAATCTGCTGGAAAAGCCTGTGGAAGTTTCACGGCGTTCGTACGATATTTGGCGACGCAAAAATGAGCGATTTCCCAGCTCGATGGAATTCGGCGCGACAGAAACGATGCCCCGTAACGCACATGAGAGCAATCCGGGCCAATTTCTCCCGTTTGATGGGGTCTATGTGTAAAAATTTTGACTTTTTTGAGTGCAGGTGCAAATCTGCTGGAAAAGCCTGTGGAAGTTTCACGGCGTTCGTACGATATTTGGCGACGCAAAAATGAGCGATTTCCAAGCTCGATGGAATTCGGAGCGAGAGAAACGATGCCCCGTAACGCACATGAGAGCAATCCGGGCCAATTTCTCCCGTTTGATGGGGTCTATGTGTAAAAATTTTGACTTTTTTGAGTGCAGGTGCAAATCTGCTGAAAAAGCCTGTGGAAGTTTCACGGCGTTCGTACGATATTTGGCGACGCAAAAATGAGCGATTTCCCAGCTCGAGAGAATTCGGCGCGAGAGAAACGATGCCCCGTAACGCACATGAGAGCAATCCGGGCCAATTTCTCCCGTTTGATGGGGTCTATGTGTAAAAATTTTGACTTTTTTGAGTGCAGGTGCAAATCTGCTGGAAAAGCCTGTGGAAGTTTCACGGCGTTCGTACGATATTTGGCGACGCAAAAATGAGCGATTTCCCAGCTCGATGGAATTCGGAGCGAGAGAAACGATGCCCCGTAACGCACATGAGAGCAATCCCGGCCAATTTCTCCCGTTTGATGGGGTCTATGTGTAAAAATTTTGACTTTTTTGAGTGCACGTGCAAATCTGCTGAAAAAGCCTGTGGAAGTTTCACGGCGTTCGTACGATATTTGGCGACGCAAAAATGAGCGATTTCCCAGCTCGAGAGAATTCGGCGCGAGAGAAACGATGCCCCGTAACGCACATGAGAGCAATCCGGGCCAATTTCTCCCGTTTGATGGGGTCTATGTGTAAAAATTTTGACTTTTTTGAGTGCAGGTGCAAATCTGCTGAAAAAGCCTGTGGAAGTTTCACGGCGTTCGTACGATATTTGGCGACGCAAAAATGAGCGATTTCCCAGCTCGATGGAATTCGGCGCGAGAGAAACGATGCCCCGTAACGCACATGAGAGCAATCCGGGCCAATTTCTCCCGTTTGATGGGGTCTATGTGTAAAAATTTTGACTTTTTTGAGTGCAGGTGCAAATCTGCTGAAAAAGCCTGTGGAAGTTTCACGGCGTTCGTACGATATTTGGCGACGCAAAAATGAGCGATTTCCCAGCTCGAGAGAATTCGGCGCGAGAGAAACGATGCCCCGTAACGCACATGAGAGCAATCCGGGCCAATTTCTCCCGTTTGATGGGGTCTATGTGTAAAAATTTTGACTTTTTTGAGTGCAGGTGCAAATCTGCTGGAAAAGCCTGTGGAAGTTTCACGGCGTTCGTACGATATTTGGCGACGCAAAAATGAGCGATTTCCCAGCTCGATGGAATTCGGAGCGAGAGAAACGATGCCCCGTAACGCACATGAGAGCAATCCCGGCCAATTTCTCCCGTTTGATGGGGTCTATGTGTACAAATTTTGACTTTTTTGAGTGCACGTGCCAATCTGCTGGAAAAGCCTGTGGAAGTTTCACGGCGTTCGTACGATATTTGGCGACGCAAAAATGAGCGATTTCCCAGCTCGATGGAATTCGGCGCGAGAGAAACGATGCCCCGTAACGCACATGAGAGCAATCCCGGCCAATTTCTCCCGTTTGATGGGGTCTATGTGTAAAAATTTTGACTTTTTTGAGTGCACGTGCAAATCTGCTGAAAAAGCCTGTGGAAGTTTCACGGCGTTCGTACGATATTTGGCGACGCAAAAATGAGCGATTTCCCAGCTCGATGGAATTCGGAGCGAGAGAAACGATGCCCCGTAACGCACATGAGAGCAATCCCGGCCAATTTCTCCCGTTTGATGGGGTCTATGTGTAAAAATTTTGACTTTTTTGAGTGCACGTGCAAATCTGCTGAAAAAGCCTGTGGAAGTTTCACGGCGTTCGTACGATATTTGGCGACGCAAAAATGAGCGATTTCCCAGCTCGAGAGAATTCGGCGCGAGAGAAACGATGCCCCGTAACGCACATGAGAGCAATCCGGGCCAATTTCTCCCGTTTGATGGGGTCTATGTGTAAAAATTTTGACTTTTTTGAGTGCACGTGCAAATCTGCTGGAAAAGCCTGTGGAAGTTTCACGGCGTTCGTACGATATTTGGCGACGCAAAAATGAGCGATTTCCCAGCTCGATGGAATTCGGAGCGAGAGAAACGATGCCCCGTAACGCACATGAGAGCAATCCCGGCCAATTTCTCCCGTTTGATGGGGTCTATGTGTACAAATTTTGACTTTTTTGAGTGCACGTGCCAATCTGCTGGAAAAGCCTGTGGAAGTTTCATCCGACGAAAAAAGCACGTTCTCGAGAAAGCAGGAGAGCTAAGTCATTCACAAATTAGCTGGATTTGGCTTGTGGTTCGTTTCCCAAGTAACAGAGCGGCATCAACCTTTAAGTGCACGCCAGTACATCCCCGTGGGATACAGGGGGTCTCGGCGGACTTTGCTCGGGGGAAAAACGTCGAGGTGAGCCGCCTGGCCATGCTGTTCATGGGTCTCTCCTTTTTAAGTTTCGCCTGCCAATTTATTTTCTCTAGCGGTTTTATACACTAACACTCGATGTTTTGGGAAAGGAATACAATTGTTCAAAAAACGTCTTCGCAATTCATGTCGTTAGATTGCTAATGAAAATTCGTAAAAAAACGTACACGCCATACATGTTCTTTGCTTCCCTCTCGATACAAGTGAAGGGGAAAAACAGCCTTAACGGTTGCTAAAAAAATCGCCCTTTACATATACATGGGTCGTCTTCCCCTCTCGACAACGGAGACAAGTAACCCACGCCAGGCACTGTCAGTAACTGCCATAGATCTGCTTTAAAATGCCCATTCGTCTTGCGTCGCTCACGTTCCCGGAGCTTTGGGTAATGTCTGAGGCCTATCCCCGCTAATTTCTACCGTTTG
>NC_136278.1:17244749-17249749 GCF_964198595.1 Lampetra fluviatilis
TGGCGACGCAAAAATGAGCGATTTCCCAGCTCGAGAGAATTCGGCGCGAGAGAAACGATGCCCCGTAACGCACATGAGAGCAATCCGGGCCAATTTCTCCCGTTTGATGGGGTCTATGTGTAAAAATTTTGACTTTTTTGAGTGCAGGTGCAAATCTGCTGAAAAAGCCTGTGGAAGTTTCACGGCGTTCGTACGATATTTGGCGACGCAAAAATGAGCGATTTCCCAGCTCGATGGAATTCGGCGCGACAGAAACGATGCCCCGTAACGCACATGAGAGCAATCCGGGCCAATTTCTCCCGTTTGATGGGGTCTATGTGTAAAAATTTTGACTTTTTTGAGTGCACGTGCAAATCTGCTGAAAAAGCCTGTGGAAGTTTCACGGCGTTCGTACGATATTTGGCGACGCAAAAATGAGCGATTTCCCAGCTCGAGAGAATTCGGCGCGAGAGAAACGATGCCCCGTAACGCACATGAGAGCAATCCCGGCCAATTTCTCCCGTTTGATGGGGTCTATGTGTAAAAATTTTGACTTTTTTGAGTGCACGTGCAAATCTGCTGGAAAAGCCTGTGGAAGTTTCACGGCGTTCGTACGATATTTGGCGACGCAAAAATGAGCGATTTCCCAGCTCGATGGAATTCGGAGCGAGAGAAACGATGCCCCGTAACGCACATGAGAGCAATCCCGGCCAATTTCTCCCGTTTGATGGGGTCTATGTGTACAAATTTTGACTTTTTTGAGTGCACGTGCCAATCTGCTGGAAAAGCCTGTGGAAGTTTCACGGCGTTCGTACGATATTTGGCGACGCAAAAATGAGCGATTTCCCAGCTCGATGGAATTCGGCGCGACAGAAACGATGCCCCGTAACGCACATGAGAGCAATCCGGGCCAATTTCTCCCGTTTGATGGGGTCTATGTGTACAAATTTTGACTTTTTTGAGTGCAGGTGCAAATCTGCTGAAAAAGCCTGTGGAAGTTTCACGGCGTTCGTACGATATTTGGCGACGCAAAAATGAGCGATTTCCCAGCTCGAGAGAATTCGGCGCGAGAGAAACGATGCCCCGTAACGCACATGAGAGCAATCCGGGCCAATTTCTCCCGTTTGATGGGGTCTATGTGTACAAATTTTGACTTTTTTGAGTGCACGTGCCAATCTGCTGGAAAAGCCTGTGGAAGTTTCACGGCGTTCGTACGATATTTGGCGACGCAAAAATGAGCGATTTCCCAGCTCGATGGAATTCGGCGCGACAGAAACGATGCCCCGTAACGCACATGAGAGCAATCCGGGCCAATTTCTCCCGTTTGATGGGGTCTATGTGTAAAAATTTTGACTTTTTTGAGTGCAGGTGCAAATCTGCTGAAAAAGCCTGTGGAAGTTTCACGGCGTTCGTACGATATTTGGCGACGCAAAAATGAGCGATTTCCCAGCTCGAGAGAATTCGGCGCGAGAGAAACGATGCCCCGTAACGCACATGAGAGCAATCCGGGCCAATTTCTCCCGTTTGATGGGGTCTATGTGTAAAAATTTTGACTTTTTTGAGTGCACGTGCAAATCTGCTGAAAAAGCCTGTGGAAGTTTCACGGCGTTCGTACGATATTTGGCGACGCAAAAATGAGCGATTTCCCAGCTCGAGAGAATTCGGCGCGAGAGAAACGATGCCCCGTAACGCACATGAGAGCAATCCGGGCCAATTTCTCCCGTTTGATGGGGTCTATGTGTAAAAATTTTGACTTTTTTGAGTGCACGTGCAAATCTGCTGAAAAAGCCTGTGGAAGTTTCACGGCGTTCGTACGATATTTGGCGACGCAAAAATGAGCGATTTCCCAGCTCGATGGAATTCGGCGCGAGAGAAACGATGCCCCGTAACGCACATGAGAGCAATCCCGGCCAATTTCTCCCGTTTGATGGGGTCTATGTGTAAAAATTTTGACTTTTTTGAGTGCACGTGCAAATCTGCTGAAAAAGCCTGTGGAAGTTTCACGGCGTTCGTACGATATTTGGCGACGCAAAAATGAGCGATTTCCCAGCTCGATGGAATTCGGAGCGAGAGAAACGATGCCCCGTAACGCACATGAGAGCAATCCCGGCCAATTTCTCCCGTTTGATGGGGTCTATGTGTACAAATTTTGACTTTTTTGAGTGCACGTGCCAATCTGCTGGAAAAGCCTGTGGAAGTTTCACGGCGTTCGTACGATATTTGGCGACGCAAAAATGAGCGATTTCCCAGCTCGATGGAATTCGGCGCGACAGAAACGATGCCCCGTAACGCACATGAGAGCAATCCGGGCCAATTTCTCCCGTTTGATGGGGTCTATGTGTAAAAATTTTGACTTTTTTGAGTGCAGGTGCAAATCTGCTGGAAAAGCCTGTGGAAGTTTCACGGCGTTCGTACGATATTTGGCGACGCAAAAATGAGCGATTTCCAAGCTCGATGGAATTCGGAGCGAGAGAAACGATGCCCCGTAACGCACATGAGAGCAATCCGGGCCAATTTCTCCCGTTTGATGGGGTCTATGTGTAAAAATTTTGACTTTTTTGAGTGCAGGTGCAAATCTGCTGAAAAAGCCTGTGGAAGTTTCACGGCGTTCGTACGATATTTGGCGACGCAAAAATGAGCGATTTCCCAGCTCGAGAGAATTCGGCGCGAGAGAAACGATGCCCCGTAACGCACATGAGAGCAATCCGGGCCAATTTCTCCCGTTTGATGGGGTCTATGTGTAAAAATTTTGACTTTTTTGAGTGCAGGTGCAAATCTGCTGGAAAAGCCTGTGGAAGTTTCACGGCGTTCGTACGATATTTGGCGACGCAAAAATGAGCGATTTCCCAGCTCGATGGAATTCGGCGCGAGAGAAACGATGCCCCGTAACGCACATGAGAGCAATCCCGGCCAATTTCTCCCGTTTGATGGGGTCTATGTGTAAAAATTTTGACTTTTTTGAGTGCACGTGCAAATCTGCTGAAAAAGCCTGTGGAAGTTTCACGGCGTTCGTACGATATTTGGCGACGCAAAAATGAGCGATTTCCCAGCTCGATGGAATTCGGAGCGAGAGAAACGATGCCCCGTAACGCACATGAGAGCAATCCCGGCCAATTTCTCCCGTTTGATGGGGTCTATGTGTAAAAATTTTGACTTTTTTGAGTGCACGTGCAAATCTGCTGAAAAAGCCTGTGGAAGTTTCACGGCGTTCGTACGATATTTGGCGACGCAAAAATGAGCGATTTCCCAGCTCGAGAGAATTCGGCGCGAGAGAAACGATGCCCCGTAACGCACATGAGAGCAATCCGGGCCAATTTCTCCCGTTTGATGGGGTCTATGTGTAAAAATTTTGACTTTTTTGAGTGCAGGTGCAAATCTGCTGAAAAAGCCTGTGGAAGTTTCACGGCGTTCGTACGATATTTGGCGACGCAAAAATGAGCGATTTCCCAGCTCGATGGAATTCGGCGCGAGAGAAACGATGCCCCGTAACGCACATGAGAGCAATCCGGGCCAATTTCTCCCGTTTGATGGGGTCTATGTGTAAAAATTTTGACTTTTTTGAGTGCAGGTGCAAATCTGCTGAAAAAGCCTGTGGAAGTTTCACGGCGTTCGTACGATATTTGGCGACGCAAAAATGAGCGATTTCCCAGCTCGAGAGAATTCGGCGCGAGAGAAACGATGCCCCGTAACGCACATGAGAGCAATCCGGGCCAATTTCTCCCGTTTGATGGGGTCTATGTGTAAAAATTTTGACTTTTTTGAGTGCAGGTGCAAATCTGCTGGAAAAGCCTGTGGAAGTTTCACGGCGTTCGTACGATATTTGGCGACGCAAAAATGAGCGATTTCCCAGCTCGATGGAATTCGGAGCGAGAGAAACGATGCCCCGTAACGCACATGAGAGCAATCCCGGCCAATTTCTCCCGTTTGATGGGGTCTATGTGTACAAATTTTGACTTTTTTGAGTGCACGTGCCAATCTGCTGGAAAAGCCTGTGGAAGTTTCACGGCGTTCGTACGATATTTGGCGACGCAAAAATGAGCGATTTCCCAGCTCGATGGAATTCGGCGCGAGAGAAACGATGCCCCGTAACGCACATGAGAGCAATCCCGGCCAATTTCTCCCGTTTGATGGGGTCTATGTGTAAAAATTTTGAC
Organism: Lampetra fluviatilis; assembly: GCF_964198595.1. Taxonomy (NCBI): domain Eukaryota; kingdom Metazoa; phylum Chordata; class Hyperoartia; order Petromyzontiformes; family Petromyzontidae; genus Lampetra; species Lampetra fluviatilis. Next base: position 17,248,883 of record NC_136278.1, read on the forward strand.
TTTTTTGAGTGCACGTGCAAATCTGCTGAAAAAGCCTGTGGAAGTTTCACGGCGTTCGTACGATATTTGGCGACGCAAAAATGAGCGATTTCCCAGCTCGATGGAATTCGGAGCGAGAGAAACGATGCCCCGTAACGCACATGAGAGCAATCCCGGCCAATTTCTCCCGTTTGATGGGGTCTATGTGTAAAAATTTTGACTTTTTTGAGTGCACGTGCAAATCTGCTGAAAAAGCCTGTGGAAGTTTCACGGCGTTCGTACGATATTTGGCGACGCAAAAATGAGCGATTTCCCAGCTCGAGAGAATTCGGCGCGAGAGAAACGATGCCCCGTAACGCACATGAGAGCAATCCGGGCCAATTTCTCCCGTTTGATGGGGTCTATGTGTAAAAATTTTGACTTTTTTGAGTGCACGTGCAAATCTGCTGGAAAAGCCTGTGGAAGTTTCACGGCGTTCGTACGATATTTGGCGACGCAAAAATGAGCGATTTCCCAGCTCGATGGAATTCGGAGCGAGAGAAACGATGCCCCGTAACGCACATGAGAGCAATCCCGGCCAATTTCTCCCGTTTGATGGGGTCTATGTGTACAAATTTTGACTTTTTTGAGTGCACGTGCCAATCTGCTGGAAAAGCCTGTGGAAGTTTCATCCGACGAAAAAAGCACGTTCTCGAGAAAGCAGGAGAGCTAAGTCATTCACAAATTAGCTGGATTTGGCTTGTGGTTCGTTTCCCAAGTAACAGAGCGGCATCAACCTTTAAGTGCACGCCAGTACATCCCCGTGGGATACAGGGGGTCTCGGCGGACTTTGCTCGGGGGAAAAACGTCGAGGTGAGCCGCCTGGCCATGCTGTTCATGGGTCTCTCC
>NC_136278.1:17259749-17264749 GCF_964198595.1 Lampetra fluviatilis
GAGTGCACGTGCAAATCTGCTGAAAAAGCCTGTGGAAGTTTCACGGCGTTCGTACGATATTTGGCGACGCAAAAATGAGCGATTTCCCAGCTCGATGGAATTCGGAGCGAGAGAAACGATGCCCCGTAACGCACATGAGAGCAATCCCGGCCAATTTCTCCCGTTTGATGGGGTCTATGTGTAAAAATTTTGACTTTTTTGAGTGCACGTGCAAATCTGCTGGAAAAGCCTGTGGAAGTTTCACGGCGTTCGTACGATATTTGGCGACGCAAAAATGAGCGATTTCCCAGCTCGATGGAATTCGGCGCGACAGAAACGATGCCCCGTAACGCACATGAGAGCAATCCGGGCCAATTTCTCCCGTTTGATGGGGTCTATGTGTAAAAATTTTGACTTTTTTGAGTGCAGGTGCAAATCTGCTGAAAAAGCCTGTGGAAGTTTCACGGCGTTCGTACGATATTTGGCGACGCAAAAATGAGCGATTTCCCAGCTCGAGAGAATTCGGCGCGAGAGAAACGATGCCCCGTAACGCACATGAGAGCAATCCGGGCCAATTTCTCCCGTTTGATGGGGTCTATGTGTAAAAATTTTGACTTTTTTGAGTGCACGTGCAAATCTGCTGAAAAAGCCTGTGGAAGTTTCACGGCGTTCGTACGATATTTGGCGACGCAAAAATGAGCGATTTCCCAGCTCGAGAGAATTCGGCGCGAGAGAAACGATGCCCCGTAACGCACATGAGAGCAATCCCGGCCAATTTCTCCCGTTTGATGGGGTCTATGTGTAAAAATTTTGACTTTTTTGAGTGCACGTGCAAATCTGCTGGAAAAGCCTGTGGAAGTTTCACGGCGTTCGTACGATATTTGGCGACGCAAAAATGAGCGATTTCCCAGCTCGATGGAATTCGGAGCGAGAGAAACGATGCCCCGTAACGCACATGAGAGCAATCCCGGCCAATTTCTCCCGTTTGATGGGGTCTATGTGTACAAATTTTGACTTTTTTGAGTGCACGTGCCAATCTGCTGGAAAAGCCTGTGGAAGTTTCACGGCGTTCGTACGATATTTGGCGACGCAAAAATGAGCGATTTCCCAGCTCGATGGAATTCGGCGCGACAGAAACGATGCCCCGTAACGCACATGAGAGCAATCCGGGCCAATTTCTCCCGTTTGATGGGGTCTATGTGTAAAAATTTTGACTTTTTTGAGTGCAGGTGCAAATCTGCTGAAAAAGCCTGTGGAAGTTTCACGGCGTTCGTACGATATTTGGCGACGCAAAAATGAGCGATTTCCCAGCTCGAGAGAATTCGGCGCGAGAGAAACGATGCCCCGTAACGCACATGAGAGCAATCCGGGCCAATTTCTCCCGTTTGATGGGGTCTATGTGTACAAATTTTGACTTTTTTGAGTGCACGTGCCAATCTGCTGGAAAAGCCTGTGGAAGTTTCACGGCGTTCGTACGATATTTGGCGACGCAAAAATGAGCGATTTCCCAGCTCGATGGAATTCGGCGCGACAGAAACGATGCCCCGTAACGCACATGAGAGCAATCCGGGCCAATTTCTCCCGTTTGATGGGGTCTATGTGTAAAAATTTTGACTTTTTTGAGTGCAGGTGCAAATCTGCTGAAAAAGCCTGTGGAAGTTTCACGGCGTTCGTACGATATTTGGCGACGCAAAAATGAGCGATTTCCCAGCTCGAGAGAATTCGGCGCGAGAGAAACGATGCCCCGTAACGCACATGAGAGCAATCCGGGCCAATTTCTCCCGTTTGATGGGGTCTATGTGTAAAAATTTTGACTTTTTTGAGTGCACGTGCAAATCTGCTGAAAAAGCCTGTGGAAGTTTCACGGCGTTCGTACGATATTTGGCGACGCAAAAATGAGCGATTTCCCAGCTCGAGAGAATTCGGCGCGAGAGAAACGATGCCCCGTAACGCACATGAGAGCAATCCGGGCCAATTTCTCCCGTTTGATGGGGTCTATGTGTAAAAATTTTGACTTTTTTGAGTGCACGTGCAAATCTGCTGAAAAAGCCTGTGGAAGTTTCACGGCGTTCGTACGATATTTGGCGACGCAAAAATGAGCGATTTCCCAGCTCGATGGAATTCGGCGCGAGAGAAACGATGCCCCGTAACGCACATGAGAGCAATCCCGGCCAATTTCTCCCGTTTGATGGGGTCTATGTGTAAAAATTTTGACTTTTTTGAGTGCACGTGCAAATCTGCTGAAAAAGCCTGTGGAAGTTTCACGGCGTTCGTACGATATTTGGCGACGCAAAAATGAGCGATTTCCCAGCTCGATGGAATTCGGAGCGAGAGAAACGATGCCCCGTAACGCACATGAGAGCAATCCCGGCCAATTTCTCCCGTTTGATGGGGTCTATGTGTACAAATTTTGACTTTTTTGAGTGCACGTGCCAATCTGCTGGAAAAGCCTGTGGAAGTTTCACGGCGTTCGTACGATATTTGGCGACGCAAAAATGAGCGATTTCCCAGCTCGATGGAATTCGGCGCGACAGAAACGATGCCCCGTAACGCACATGAGAGCAATCCGGGCCAATTTCTCCCGTTTGATGGGGTCTATGTGTAAAAATTTTGACTTTTTTGAGTGCAGGTGCAAATCTGCTGGAAAAGCCTGTGGAAGTTTCACGGCGTTCGTACGATATTTGGCGACGCAAAAATGAGCGATTTCCAAGCTCGATGGAATTCGGAGCGAGAGAAACGATGCCCCGTAACGCACATGAGAGCAATCCGGGCCAATTTCTCCCGTTTGATGGGGTCTATGTGTAAAAATTTTGACTTTTTTGAGTGCAGGTGCAAATCTGCTGAAAAAGCCTGTGGAAGTTTCACGGCGTTCGTACGATATTTGGCGACGCAAAAATGAGCGATTTCCCAGCTCGAGAGAATTCGGCGCGAGAGAAACGATGCCCCGTAACGCACATGAGAGCAATCCGGGCCAATTTCTCCCGTTTGATGGGGTCTATGTGTAAAAATTTTGACTTTTTTGAGTGCAGGTGCAAATCTGCTGGAAAAGCCTGTGGAAGTTTCACGGCGTTCGTACGATATTTGGCGACGCAAAAATGAGCGATTTCCCAGCTCGATGGAATTCGGCGCGAGAGAAACGATGCCCCGTAACGCACATGAGAGCAATCCCGGCCAATTTCTCCCGTTTGATGGGGTCTATGTGTAAAAATTTTGACTTTTTTGAGTGCACGTGCAAATCTGCTGAAAAAGCCTGTGGAAGTTTCACGGCGTTCGTACGATATTTGGCGACGCAAAAATGAGCGATTTCCCAGCTCGATGGAATTCGGAGCGAGAGAAACGATGCCCCGTAACGCACATGAGAGCAATCCCGGCCAATTTCTCCCGTTTGATGGGGTCTATGTGTAAAAATTTTGACTTTTTTGAGTGCACGTGCAAATCTGCTGAAAAAGCCTGTGGAAGTTTCACGGCGTTCGTACGATATTTGGCGACGCAAAAATGAGCGATTTCCCAGCTCGAGAGAATTCGGCGCGAGAGAAACGATGCCCCGTAACGCACATGAGAGCAATCCGGGCCAATTTCTCCCGTTTGATGGGGTCTATGTGTAAAAATTTTGACTTTTTTGAGTGCAGGTGCAAATCTGCTGAAAAAGCCTGTGGAAGTTTCACGGCGTTCGTACGATATTTGGCGACGCAAAAATGAGCGATTTCCCAGCTCGATGGAATTCGGCGCGAGAGAAACGATGCCCCGTAACGCACATGAGAGCAATCCGGGCCAATTTCTCCCGTTTGATGGGGTCTATGTGTAAAAATTTTGACTTTTTTGAGTGCAGGTGCAAATCTGCTGAAAAAGCCTGTGGAAGTTTCACGGCGTTCGTACGATATTTGGCGACGCAAAAATGAGCGATTTCCCAGCTCGAGAGAATTCGGCGCGAGAGAAACGATGCCCCGTAACGCACATGAGAGCAATCCGGGCCAATTTCTCCCGTTTGATGGGGTCTATGTGTAAAAATTTTGACTTTTTTGAGTGCAGGTGCAAATCTGCTGGAAAAGCCTGTGGAAGTTTCACGGCGTTCGTACGATATTTGGCGACGCAAAAATGAGCGATTTCCCAGCTCGATGGAATTCGGAGCGAGAGAAACGATGCCCCGTAACGCACATGAGAGCAATCCCGGCCAATTTCTCCCGTTTGATGGGGTCTATGTGTACAAATTTTGACTTTTTTGAGTGCACGTGCCAATCTGCTGGAAAAGCCTGTGGAAGTTTCACGGCGTTCGTACGATATTTGGCGACGCAAAAATGAGCGATTTCCCAGCTCGATGGAATTCGGCGCGAGAGAAACGATGCCCCGTAACGCACATGAGAGCAATCCCGGCCAATTTCTCCCGTTTGATGGGGTCTATGTGTAAAAATTTTGACTTTTTTGAGTGCACGTGCAAATCTGCTGAAAAAGCCTGTGGAAGTTTCACGGCGTTCGTACGATATTTGGCGACGCAAAAATGAGCGATTTCCCAGCTCGATGGAATTCGGAGCGAGAGAAACGATGCCCCGTAACGCACATGAGAGCAATCCCGGCCAATTTCTCCCGTTTGATGGGGTCTATGTGTAAAAATTTTGACTTTTTTGAGTGCACGTGCAAATCTGCTGAAAAAGCCTGTGGAAGTTTCACGGCGTTCGTACGATATTTGGCGACGCAAAAATGAGCGATTTCCCAGCTCGAGAGAATTCGGCGCGAGAGAAACGATGCCCCGTAACGCACATGAGAGCAATCCGGGCCAATTTCTCCCGTTTGATGGGGTCTATGTGTAAAAATTTTGACTTTTTTGAGTGCACGTGCAAATCTGCTGGAAAAGCCTGTGGAAGTTTCACGGCGTTCGTACGATATTTGGCGACGCAAAAATGAGCGATTTCCCAGCTCGATGGAATTCGGAGCGAGAGAAACGATGCCCCGTAACGCACATGAGAGCAATCCCGGCCAATTTCTCCCGTTTGATGGGGTCTATGTGTACAAATTTTGACTTTTTT
>NC_136278.1:17274749-17284749 GCF_964198595.1 Lampetra fluviatilis
GAGCAATCCGGGCCAATTTCTCCCGTTTGATGGGGTCTATGTGTAAAAATTTTGACTTTTTTGAGTGCAGGTGCAAATCTGCTGGAAAAGCCTGTGGAAGTTTCACGGCGTTCGTACGATATTTGGCGACGCAAAAATGAGCGATTTCCAAGCTCGATGGAATTCGGAGCGAGAGAAACGATGCCCCGTAACGCACATGAGAGCAATCCGGGCCAATTTCTCCCGTTTGATGGGGTCTATGTGTAAAAATTTTGACTTTTTTGAGTGCAGGTGCAAATCTGCTGAAAAAGCCTGTGGAAGTTTCACGGCGTTCGTACGATATTTGGCGACGCAAAAATGAGCGATTTCCCAGCTCGAGAGAATTCGGCGCGAGAGAAACGATGCCCCGTAACGCACATGAGAGCAATCCGGGCCAATTTCTCCCGTTTGATGGGGTCTATGTGTAAAAATTTTGACTTTTTTGAGTGCAGGTGCAAATCTGCTGGAAAAGCCTGTGGAAGTTTCACGGCGTTCGTACGATATTTGGCGACGCAAAAATGAGCGATTTCCCAGCTCGATGGAATTCGGCGCGAGAGAAACGATGCCCCGTAACGCACATGAGAGCAATCCCGGCCAATTTCTCCCGTTTGATGGGGTCTATGTGTAAAAATTTTGACTTTTTTGAGTGCACGTGCAAATCTGCTGAAAAAGCCTGTGGAAGTTTCACGGCGTTCGTACGATATTTGGCGACGCAAAAATGAGCGATTTCCCAGCTCGATGGAATTCGGAGCGAGAGAAACGATGCCCCGTAACGCACATGAGAGCAATCCCGGCCAATTTCTCCCGTTTGATGGGGTCTATGTGTAAAAATTTTGACTTTTTTGAGTGCACGTGCAAATCTGCTGAAAAAGCCTGTGGAAGTTTCACGGCGTTCGTACGATATTTGGCGACGCAAAAATGAGCGATTTCCCAGCTCGATGGAATTCGGAGCGAGAGAAACGATGCCCCGTAACGCACATGAGAGCAATCCCGGCCAATTTCTCCCGTTTGATGGGGTCTATGTGTACAAATTTTGACTTTTTTGAGTGCACGTGCCAATCTGCTGGAAAAGCCTGTGGAAGTTTCACGGCGTTCGTACGATATTTGGCGACGCAAAAATGAGCGATTTCCCAGCTCGATGGAATTCGGCGCGACAGAAACGATGCCCCGTAACGCACATGAGAGCAATCCGGGCCAATTTCTCCCGTTTGATGGGGTCTATGTGTACAAATTTTGACTTTTTTGAGTGCACGTGCCAATCTGCTGGAAAAGCCTGTGGAAGTTTCACGGCGTTCGTACGATATTTGGCGACGCAAAAATGAGCGATTTCCCAGCTCGATGGAATTCGGCGCGACAGAAACGATGCCCCGTAACGCACATGAGAGCAATCCGGGCCAATTTCTCCCGTTTGATGGGGTCTATGTGTAAAAATTTTGACTTTTTTGAGTGCAGGTGCAAATCTGCTGGAAAAGCCTGTGGAAGTTTCACGGCGTTCGTACGATATTTGGCGACGCAAAAATGAGCGATTTCCAAGCTCGATGGAATTCGGAGCGAGAGAAACGATGCCCCGTAACGCACATGAGAGCAATCCGGGCCAATTTCTCCCGTTTGATGGGGTCTATGTGTAAAAATTTTGACTTTTTTGAGTGCAGGTGCAAATCTGCTGAAAAAGCCTGTGGAAGTTTCACGGCGTTCGTACGATATTTGGCGACGCAAAAATGAGCGATTTCCCAGCTCGAGAGAATTCGGCGCGAGAGAAACGATGCCCCGTAACGCACATGAGAGCAATCCGGGCCAATTTCTCCCGTTTGATGGGGTCTATGTGTAAAAATTTTGACTTTTTTGAGTGCAGGTGCAAATCTGCTGGAAAAGCCTGTGGAAGTTTCACGGCGTTCGTACGATATTTGGCGACGCAAAAATGAGCGATTTCCCAGCTCGATGGAATTCGGCGCGAGAGAAACGATGCCCCGTAACGCACATGAGAGCAATCCCGGCCAATTTCTCCCGTTTGATGGGGTCTATGTGTAAAAATTTTGACTTTTTTGAGTGCACGTGCAAATCTGCTGAAAAAGCCTGTGGAAGTTTCACGGCGTTCGTACGATATTTGGCGACGCAAAAATGAGCGATTTCCCAGCTCGATGGAATTCGGAGCGAGAGAAACGATGCCCCGTAACGCACATGAGAGCAATCCCGGCCAATTTCTCCCGTTTGATGGGGTCTATGTGTAAAAATTTTGACTTTTTTGAGTGCACGTGCAAATCTGCTGAAAAAGCCTGTGGAAGTTTCACGGCGTTCGTACGATATTTGGCGACGCAAAAATGAGCGATTTCCCAGCTCGAGAGAATTCGGCGCGAGAGAAACGATGCCCCGTAACGCACATGAGAGCAATCCGGGCCAATTTCTCCCGTTTGATGGGGTCTATGTGTAAAAATTTTGACTTTTTTGAGTGCAGGTGCAAATCTGCTGAAAAAGCCTGTGGAAGTTTCACGGCGTTCGTACGATATTTGGCGACGCAAAAATGAGCGATTTCCCAGCTCGATGGAATTCGGCGCGAGAGAAACGATGCCCCGTAACGCACATGAGAGCAATCCGGGCCAATTTCTCCCGTTTGATGGGGTCTATGTGTACAAATTTTGACTTTTTTGAGTGCACGTGCCAATCTGCTGGAAAAGCCTGTGGAAGTTTCACGGCGTTCGTACGATATTTGGCGACGCAAAAATGAGCGATTTCCCAGCTCGATGGAATTCGGCGCGACAGAAACGATGCCCCGTAACGCACATGAGAGCAATCCGGGCCAATTTCTCCCGTTTGATGGGGTCTATGTGTAAAAATTTTGACTTTTTTGAGTGCAGGTGCAAATCTGCTGAAAAAGCCTGTGGAAGTTTCACGGCGTTCGTACGATATTTGGCGACGCAAAAATGAGCGATTTCCCAGCTCGAGAGAATTCGGCGCGAGAGAAACGATGCCCCGTAACGCACATGAGAGCAATCCGGGCCAATTTCTCCCGTTTGATGGGGTCTATGTGTAAAAATTTTGACTTTTTTGAGTACACGTGCAAATCTGCTGAAAAAGCCTGTGGAAGTTTCACGGCGTTCGTACGATATTTGGCGACGCAAAAATGAGCGATTTCCCAGCTCGAGAGAATTCGGCGCGAGAGAAACGATGCCCCGTAACGCACATGAGAGCAATCCGGGCCAATTTCTCCCGTTTGATGGGGTCTATGTGTAAAAATTTTGACTTTTTTGAGTGCACGTGCAAATCTGCTGAAAAAGCCTGTGGAAGTTTCACGGCGTTCGTACGATATTTGGCGACGCAAAAATGAGCGATTTCCCAGCTCGATGGAATTCGGAGCGAGAGAAACGATGCCCCGTAACGCACATGAGAGCAATCCCGGCCAATTTCTCCCGTTTGATGGGGTCTATGTGTAAAAATTTTGACTTTTTTGAGTGCACGTGCAAATCTGCTGAAAAAGCCTGTGGAAGTTTCACGGCGTTCGTACGATATTTGGCGACGCAAAAATGAGCGATTTCCCAGCTCGAGAGAATTCGGCGCGAGAGAAACGATGCCCCGTAACGCACATGAGAGCAATCCGGGCCAATTTCTCCCGTTTGATGGGGTCTATGTGTAAAAATTTTGACTTTTTTGAGTGCACGTGCAAATCTGCTGGAAAAGCCTGTGGAAGTTTCACGGCGTTCGTACAATATTTGGCGACGCAAAAATGAGCGATTTCCCAGCTCGATGGAATTCGGAGCGAGAGAAACGATGCCCCGTAACGCACATGAGAGCAATCCCGGCCAATTTCTCCCGTTTGATGGGGTCTATGTGTACAAATTTTGACTTTTTTGAGTGCACGTGCCAATCTGCTGGAAAAGCCTGTGGAAGTTTCACGGCGTTCGTACGATATTTGGCGACGCAAAAATGAGCGATTTCCCAGCTCGATGGAATTCGGCGCGACAGAAACGATGCCCCGTAACGCACATGAGAGCAATCCGGGCCAATTTCTCCCGTTTGATGGGGTCTATGTGTAAAAATTTTGACTTTTTTGAGTGCAGGTGCAAATCTGCTGAAAAAGCCTGTGGAAGTTTCACGGCGTTCGTACGATATTTGGCGACGCAAAAATGAGCGATTTCCCAGCTCGAGAGAATTCGGCGCGAGAGAAACGATGCCCCGTAACGCACATGAGAGCAATCCGGGCCAATTTCTCCCGTTTGATGGGGTCTATGTGTAAAAATTTTGACTTTTTTGAGTGCAGGTGCAAATCTGCTGAAAAAGCCTGTGGAAGTTTCACGGCGTTCGTACGATATTTGGCGACGCAAAAATGAGCGATTTCCCAGCTCGAGAGAATTCGGCGCGAGAGAAACGATGCCCCGTAACGCACATGAGAGCAATCCCGGCCAATTTCTCCCGTTTGATGGGGTCTATGTGTAAAAATTTTGACTTTTTTGAGTGCACGTGCAAATCTGCTGGAAAAGCCTGTGGAAGTTTCACGGCGTTCGTACGATATTTGGCGACGCAAAAATGAGCGATTTCCCAGCTCGATGGAATTCGGAGCGAGAGAAACGATGCCCCGTAACGCACATGAGAGCAATCCCGGCCAATTTCTCCCGTTTGATGGGGTCTATGTGTACAAATTTTGACTTTTTTGAGTGCACGTGCCAATCTGCTGGAAAAGCCTGTGGAAGTTTCACGGCGTTCGTACGATATTTGGCGACGCAAAAATGAGCGATTTCCCAGCTCGATGGAATTCGGCGCGACAGAAACGATGCCCCGTAACGCACATGAGAGCAATCCGGGCCAATTTCTCCCGTTTGATGGGGTCTATGTGTAAAAATTTTGACTTTTTTGAGTGCACGTGCAAATCTGCTGAAAAAGCCTGTGGAAGTTTCACGGCGTTCGTACGATATTTGGCGACGCAAAAATGAGCGATTTCCCAGCTCGATGGAATTCGGAGCGAGAGAAACGATGCCCCGTAACGCACATGAGAGCAATCCCGGCCAATTTCTCCCGTTTGATGGGGTCTATGTGTAAAAATTTTGACTTTTTTGAGTGCACGTGCAAATCTGCTGGAAAAGCCTGTGGAAGTTTCACGGCGTTCGTACGATATTTGGCGACGCAAAAATGAGCGATTTCCCAGCTCGATGGAATTCGGCGCGACAGAAACGATGCCCCGTAACGCACATGAGAGCAATCCGGGCCAATTTCTCCCGTTTGATGGGGTCTATGTGTAAAAATTTTGACTTTTTTGAGTGCAGGTGCAAATCTGCTGAAAAAGCCTGTGGAAGTTTCACGGCGTTCGTACGATATTTGGCGACGCAAAAATGAGCGATTTCCCAGCTCGAGAGAATTCGGCGCGAGAGAAACGATGCCCCGTAACGCACATGAGAGCAATCCGGGCCAATTTCTCCCGTTTGATGGGGTCTATGTGTAAAAATTTTGACTTTTTTGAGTGCAGGTGCAAATCTGCTGAAAAAGCCTGTGGAAGTTTCACGGCGTTCGTACGATATTTGGCGACGCAAAAATGAGCGATTTCCCAGCTCGATGGAATTCGGCGCGACAGAAACGATGCCCCGTAACGCACATGAGAGCAATCCGGGCCAATTTCTCCCGTTTGATGGGGTCTATGTGTAAAAATTTTGACTTTTTTGAGTGCACGTGCAAATCTGCTGAAAAAGCCTGTGGAAGTTTCACGGCGTTCGTACGATATTTGGCGACGCAAAAATGAGCGATTTCCCAGCTCGAGAGAATTCGGCGCGAGAGAAACGATGCCCCGTAACGCACATGAGAGCAATCCCGGCCAATTTCTCCCGTTTGATGGGGTCTATGTGTAAAAATTTTGACTTTTTTGAGTGCACGTGCAAATCTGCTGGAAAAGCCTGTGGAAGTTTCACGGCGTTCGTACGATATTTGGCGACGCAAAAATGAGCGATTTCCCAGCTCGATGGAATTCGGAGCGAGAGAAACGATGCCCCGTAACGCACATGAGAGCAATCCCGGCCAATTTCTCCCGTTTGATGGGGTCTATGTGTACAAATTTTGACTTTTTTGAGTGCACGTGCCAATCTGCTGGAAAAGCCTGTGGAAGTTTCACGGCGTTCGTACGATATTTGGCGACGCAAAAATGAGCGATTTCCCAGCTCGATGGAATTCGGCGCGACAGAAACGATGCCCCGTAACGCACATGAGAGCAATCCGGGCCAATTTCTCCCGTTTGATGGGGTCTATGTGTAAAAATTTTGACTTTTTTGAGTGCAGGTGCAAATCTGCTGAAAAAGCCTGTGGAAGTTTCACGGCGTTCGTACGATATTTGGCGACGCAAAAATGAGCGATTTCCCAGCTCGAGAGAATTCGGCGCGAGAGAAACGATGCCCCGTAACGCACATGAGAGCAATCCGGGCCAATTTCTCCCGTTTGATGGGGTCTATGTGTACAAATTTTGACTTTTTTGAGTGCACGTGCCAATCTGCTGGAAAAGCCTGTGGAAGTTTCACGGCGTTCGTACGATATTTGGCGACGCAAAAATGAGCGATTTCCCAGCTCGATGGAATTCGGCGCGACAGAAACGATGCCCCGTAACGCACATGAGAGCAATCCGGGCCAATTTCTCCCGTTTGATGGGGTCTATGTGTAAAAATTTTGACTTTTTTGAGTGCAGGTGCAAATCTGCTGAAAAAGCCTGTGGAAGTTTCACGGCGTTCGTACGATATTTGGCGACGCAAAAATGAGCGATTTCCCAGCTCGAGAGAATTCGGCGCGAGAGAAACGATGCCCCGTAACGCACATGAGAGCAATCCGGGCCAATTTCTCCCGTTTGATGGGGTCTATGTGTAAAAATTTTGACTTTTTTGAGTGCACGTGCAAATCTGCTGAAAAAGCCTGTGGAAGTTTCACGGCGTTCGTACGATATTTGGCGACGCAAAAATGAGCGATTTCCCAGCTCGAGAGAATTCGGCGCGAGAGAAACGATGCCCCGTAACGCACATGAGAGCAATCCGGGCCAATTTCTCCCGTTTGATGGGGTCTATGTGTAAAAATTTTGACTTTTTTGAGTGCACGTGCAAATCTGCTGAAAAAGCCTGTGGAAGTTTCACGGCGTTCGTACGATATTTGGCGACGCAAAAATGAGCGATTTCCCAGCTCGATGGAATTCGGCGCGAGAGAAACGATGCCCCGTAACGCACATGAGAGCAATCCCGGCCAATTTCTCCCGTTTGATGGGGTCTATGTGTAAAAATTTTGACTTTTTTGAGTGCACGTGCAAATCTGCTGAAAAAGCCTGTGGAAGTTTCACGGCGTTCGTACGATATTTGGCGACGCAAAAATGAGCGATTTCCCAGCTCGATGGAATTCGGAGCGAGAGAAACGATGCCCCGTAACGCACATGAGAGCAATCCCGGCCAATTTCTCCCGTTTGATGGGGTCTATGTGTACAAATTTTGACTTTTTTGAGTGCACGTGCCAATCTGCTGGAAAAGCCTGTGGAAGTTTCACGGCGTTCGTACGATATTTGGCGACGCAAAAATGAGCGATTTCCCAGCTCGATGGAATTCGGCGCGACAGAAACGATGCCCCGTAACGCACATGAGAGCAATCCGGGCCAATTTCTCCCGTTTGATGGGGTCTATGTGTAAAAATTTTGACTTTTTTGAGTGCAGGTGCAAATCTGCTGGAAAAGCCTGTGGAAGTTTCACGGCGTTCGTACGATATTTGGCGACGCAAAAATGAGCGATTTCCAAGCTCGATGGAATTCGGAGCGAGAGAAACGATGCCCCGTAACGCACATGAGAGCAATCCGGGCCAATTTCTCCCGTTTGATGGGGTCTATGTGTAAAAATTTTGACTTTTTTGAGTGCAGGTGCAAATCTGCTGAAAAAGCCTGTGGAAGTTTCACGGCGTTCGTACGATATTTGGCGACGCAAAAATGAGCGATTTCCCAGCTCGAGAGAATTCGGCGCGAGAGAAACGATGCCCCGTAACGCACATGAGAGCAATCCGGGCCAATTTCTCCCGTTTGATGGGGTCTATGTGTAAAAATTTTGACTTTTTTGAGTGCAGGTGCAAATCTGCTGGAAAAGCCTGTGGAAGTTTCACGGCGTTCGTACGATATTTGGCGACGCAAAAATGAGCGATTTCCCAGCTCGATGGAATTCGGCGCGAGAGAAACGATGCCCCGTAACGCACATGAGAGCAATCCCGGCCAATTTCTCCCGTTTGATGGGGTCTATGTGTAAAAATTTTGACTTTTTTGAGTGCACGTGCAAATCTGCTGAAAAAGCCTGTGGAAGTTTCACGGCGTTCGTACGATATTTGGCGACGCAAAAATGAGCGATTTCCCAGCTCGATGGAATTCGGAGCGAGAGAAACGATGCCCCGTAACGCACATGAGAGCAATCCCGGCCAATTTCTCCCGTTTGATGGGGTCTATGTGTAAAAATTTTGACTTTTTTGAGTGCACGTGCAAATCTGCTGAAAAAGCCTGTGGAAGTTTCACGGCGTTCGTACGATATTTGGCGACGCAAAAATGAGCGATTTCCCAGCTCGAGAGAATTCGGCGCGAGAGAAACGATGCCCCGTAACGCACATGAGAGCAATCCGGGCCAATTTCTCCCGTTTGATGGGGTCTATGTGTAAAAATTTTGACTTTTTTGAGTGCAGGTGCAAATCTGCTGAAAAAGCCTGTGGAAGTTTCACGGCGTTCGTACGATATTTGGCGACGCAAAAATGAGCGATTTCCCAGCTCGATGGAATTCGGCGCGAGAGAAACGATGCCCCGTAACGCACATGAGAGCAATCCGGGCCAATTTCTCCCGTTTGATGGGGTCTATGTGTAAAAATTTTGACTTTTTTGAGTGCAGGTGCAAATCTGCTGAAAAAGCCTGTGGAAGTTTCACGGCGTTCGTACGATATTTGGCGACGCAAAAATGAGCGATTTCCCAGCTCGAGAGAATTCGGCGCGAGAGAAACGATGCCCCGTAACGCACATGAGAGCAATCCGGGCCAATTTCTCCCGTTTGATGGGGTCTATGTGTAAAAATTTTGACTTTTTTGAGTGCAGGTGCAAATCTGCTGGAAAAGCCTGTGGAAGTTTCACGGCGTTCGTACGATATTTGGCGACGCAAAAATGAGCGATTTCCCAGCTCGATGGAATTCGGAGCGAGAGAAACGATGCCCCGTAACGCACATGAGAGCAATCCCGGCCAATTTCTCCCGTTTGATGGGGTCTATGTGTACAAATTTTGACTTTTTTGAGTGCACGTGCCAATCTGCTGGAAAAGCCTGTGGAAGTTTCACGGCGTTCGTACGATATTTGGCGACGCAAAAATGAGCGATTTCCCAGCTCGATGGAATTCGGCG
This sequence comes from Lampetra fluviatilis, assembly GCF_964198595.1. Classification (NCBI taxonomy): domain Eukaryota; kingdom Metazoa; phylum Chordata; class Hyperoartia; order Petromyzontiformes; family Petromyzontidae; genus Lampetra; species Lampetra fluviatilis. The sequence goes on from NC_136278.1 coordinate 17,284,119, forward strand.
CGAGAGAAACGATGCCCCGTAACGCACATGAGAGCAATCCCGGCCAATTTCTCCCGTTTGATGGGGTCTATGTGTAAAAATTTTGACTTTTTTGAGTGCACGTGCAAATCTGCTGAAAAAGCCTGTGGAAGTTTCACGGCGTTCGTACGATATTTGGCGACGCAAAAATGAGCGATTTCCCAGCTCGATGGAATTCGGAGCGAGAGAAACGATGCCCCGTAACGCACATGAGAGCAATCCCGGCCAATTTCTCCCGTTTGATGGGGTCTATGTGTAAAAATTTTGACTTTTTTGAGTGCACGTGCAAATCTGCTGAAAAAGCCTGTGGAAGTTTCACGGCGTTCGTACGATATTTGGCGACGCAAAAATGAGCGATTTCCCAGCTCGAGAGAATTCGGCGCGAGAGAAACGATGCCCCGTAACGCACATGAGAGCAATCCGGGCCAATTTCTCCCGTTTGATGGGGTCTATGTGTAAAAATTTTGACTTTTTTGAGTGCACGTGCAAATCTGCTGGAAAAGCCTGTGGAAGTTTCACGGCGTTCGTACGATATTTGGCGACGCAAAAATGAGCGATTTCCCAGCTCGATGGAATTCGGAGCGAGAGAAACGATGCCCCGTAACGCACATGA
>NC_136278.1:17294749-17297249 GCF_964198595.1 Lampetra fluviatilis
AGCGATTTCCCAGCTCGATGGAATTCGGAGCGAGAGAAACGATGCCCCGTAACGCACATGAGAGCAATCCCGGCCAATTTCTCCCGTTTGATGGGGTCTATGTGTAAAAATTTTGACTTTTTTGAGTGCACGTGCAAATCTGCTGGAAAAGCCTGTGGAAGTTTCACGGCGTTCGTACGATATTTGGCGACGCAAAAATGAGCGATTTCCCAGCTCGATGGAATTCGGCGCGACAGAAACGATGCCCCGTAACGCACATGAGAGCAATCCGGGCCAATTTCTCCCGTTTGATGGGGTCTATGTGTAAAAATTTTGACTTTTTTGAGTGCAGGTGCAAATCTGCTGAAAAAGCCTGTGGAAGTTTCACGGCGTTCGTACGATATTTGGCGACGCAAAAATGAGCGATTTCCCAGCTCGAGAGAATTCGGCGCGAGAGAAACGATGCCCCGTAACGCACATGAGAGCAATCCGGGCCAATTTCTCCCGTTTGATGGGGTCTATGTGTAAAAATTTTGACTTTTTTGAGTGCAGGTGCAAATCTGCTGAAAAAGCCTTTGGAAGTTTCACGGCGTTCGTACGATATTTGGCGACGCAAAAATGAGCGATTTCCCAGCTCGATGGAATTCGGCGCGACAGAAACGATGCCCCGTAACGCACATGAGAGCAATCCGGGCCAATTTCTCCCGTTTGATGGGGTCTATGTGTAAAAATTTTGACTTTTTTGAGTGCACGTGCAAATCTGCTGAAAAAGCCTGTGGAAGTTTCACGGCGTTCGTACGATATTTGGCGACGCAAAAATGAGCGATTTCCCAGCTCGAGAGAATTCGGCGCGAGAGAAACGATGCCCCGTAACGCACATGAGAGCAATCCCGGCCAATTTCTCCCGTTTGATGGGGTCTATGTGTAAAAATTTTGACTTTTTTGAGTGCACGTGCAAATCTGCTGGAAAAGCCTGTGGAAGTTTCACGGCGTTCGTACGATATTTGGCGACGCAAAAATGAGCGATTTCCCAGCTCGATGGAATTCGGAGCGAGAGAAACGATGCCCCGTAACGCACATGAGAGCAATCCCGGCCAATTTCTCCCGTTTGATGGGGTCTATGTGTACAAATTTTGACTTTTTTGAGTGCACGTGCCAATCTGCTGGAAAAGCCTGTGGAAGTTTCACGGCGTTCGTACGATATTTGGCGACGCAAAAATGAGCGATTTCCCAGCTCGATGGAATTCGGAGCGAGAGAAACGATGCCCCGTAACGCACATGAGAGCAATCCCGGCCAATTTCTCCCGTTTGATGGGGTCTATGTGTACAAATTTTGACTTTTTTGAGTGCACGTGCCAATCTGCTGGAAAAGCCTGTGGAAGTTTCATCCGACGAAAAAAGCACGTTCTCGAGAAAGCAGGAGAGCTAAGTCATTCACAAATTAGCTGGATTTGGCTTGTGGTTCGTTTCCCAAGTAACAGAGCGGCATCAACCTTTAAGTGCACGCCAGTACATCCCCGTGGGATACAGGGGGTCTCGGCGGACTTTGCTCGGGGGAAAAACGTCGAGGTGAGCCGCCTGGCCATGCTGTTCATGGGTCTCTCCTTTTTAAGTTTCGCCTGCCAATTTATTTTCTCTAGCGGTTTTATACACTAACACTCGATGTTTTGGGAAAGGAATACAATTGTTCAAAAAACGTCTTCGCAATTCATGTCGTTAGATTGCTAATGAAAATTCGTAAAAAAACGTACACGCCATACATGTTCTTTGCTTCCCTCTCGATACAAGTGAAGGGGAAAAACAGCCTTAACGGTTGCTAAAAAAATCGCCCTTTACATATACATGGGTCGTCTTCCCCTCTCGACAACGGAGACAAGTAACCCACGCCAGGCACTGTCAGTAACTGCCATAGATCTGCTTTAAAATGCCCATTCGTCTTGCGTCGCTCACGTTCCCGGAGCTTTGGGTAATGTCTGAGGCCTATCCCCGCTAATTTCTACCGTTTGTCGGTAGCTGTCTGTAAAAATATAGCATACACCAAAACGAGAAAATATTTCCATCGCACCTGCACAAGTGTATGGACAATGGCAATCTTCATGCGATGCATAAGTGGTGTGTGTCAGCAGGTTTTGTTTCCCAAGTTTTCCGTGAATGAGCGAGTATCTTGAGCTGTGTGACTCAGCCCGAGGGAGCCTCTTCTCCTCCAGAGTGTGTGGGGAAGGCTGTCCCCTTGGGTTGGTGCTGCACGGGTTCGCTGCGCTGTTTGGTCTTGTGCCAAGGAAGGCTGCCAACTGTGCAAGAATTTTAGGGTTGGTTTCAATTGCCGTTGCCGGTCCATAGAGTAGCGAGCATTGTAAGGCCGCTCTAGAGGTTTGCAGGCATGTGGGGTCGACCCCTGCTCCTTCCCTCCCCACCCCACGTAGGGTGTGTGTGGTGCGCTTACAGCTGCCTCAAAGTGGCTGGCCTTGTGGGAAGCCCTGTGTTTTGTGAGCTTTCAGCACCGTCAGGTTGCCAAACGGGG
>NC_136278.1:17317249-17328370 GCF_964198595.1 Lampetra fluviatilis
CCCCGTAACGCACATGAGAGCAATCCGGGCCAATTTCTCCCGTTTGATGGGGTCTATGTGTAAAAATTTTGACTTTTTTGAGTGCAGGTGCAAATCTGCTGAAAAAGCCTGTGGAAGTTTCACGGCGTTCGTACGATATTTGGCGACGCAAAAATGAGCGATTTCCCAGCTCGAGAGAATTCGGCGCGAGAGAAACGATGCCCCGTAACGCACATGAGAGCAATCCGGGCCAATTTCTCCCGTTTGATGGGGTCTATGTGTAAAAATTTTGACTTTTTTGAGTGCAGGTGCAAATCTGCTGAAAAAGCCTGTGGAAGTTTCACGGCGTTCGTACGATATTTGGCGACGCAAAAATGAGCGATTTCCCAGCTCGATGGAATTCGGCGCGACAGAAACGATGCCCCGTAACGCACATGAGAGCAATCCGGGCCAATTTCTCCCGTTTGATGGGGTCTATGTGTAAAAATTTTGACTTTTTTGAGTGCACGTGCAAATCTGCTGAAAAAGCCTGTGGAAGTTTCACGGCGTTCGTACGATATTTGGCGACGCAAAAATGAGCGATTTCCCAGCTCGAGAGAATTCGGCGCGAGAGAAACGATGCCCCGTAACGCACATGAGAGCAATCCCGGCCAATTTCTCCCGTTTGATGGGGTCTATGTGTAAAAATTTTGACTTTTTTGAGTGCACGTGCAAATCTGCTGGAAAAGCCTGTGGAAGTTTCACGGCGTTCGTACGATATTTGGCGACGCAAAAATGAGCGATTTCCCAGCTCGATGGAATTCGGAGCGAGAGAAACGATGCCCCGTAACGCACATGAGAGCAATCCCGGCCAATTTCTCCCGTTTGATGGGGTCTATGTGTACAAATTTTGACTTTTTTGAGTGCACGTGCCAATCTGCTGGAAAAGCCTGTGGAAGTTTCACGGCGTTCGTACGATATTTGGCGACGCAAAAATGAGCGATTTCCCAGCTCGATGGAATTCGGCGCGACAGAAACGATGCCCCGTAACGCACATGAGAGCAATCCGGGCCAATTTCTCCCGTTTGATGGGGTCTATGTGTAAAAATTTTGACTTTTTTGAGTGCAGGTGCAAATCTGCTGAAAAAGCCTGTGGAAGTTTCACGGCGTTCGTACGATATTTGGCGACGCAAAAATGAGCGATTTCCCAGCTCGAGAGAATTCGGCGCGAGAGAAACGATGCCCCGTAACGCACATGAGAGCAATCCGGGCCAATTTCTCCCGTTTGATGGGGTCTATGTGTACAAATTTTGACTTTTTTGAGTGCACGTGCCAATCTGCTGGAAAAGCCTGTGGAAGTTTCACGGCGTTCGTACGATATTTGGCGACGCAAAAATGAGCGATTTCCCAGCTCGATGGAATTCGGCGCGACAGAAACGATGCCCCGTAACGCACATGAGAGCAATCCGGGCCAATTTCTCCCGTTTGATGGGGTCTATGTGTAAAAATTTTGACTTTTTTGAGTGCAGGTGCAAATCTGCTGAAAAAGCCTGTGGAAGTTTCACGGCGTTCGTACGATATTTGGCGACGCAAAAATGAGCGATTTCCCAGCTCGAGAGAATTCGGCGCGAGAGAAACGATGCCCCGTAACGCACATGAGAGCAATCCGGGCCAATTTCTCCCGTTTGATGGGGTCTATGTGTAAAAATTTTGACTTTTTTGAGTGCACGTGCAAATCTGCTGGAAAAGCCTGTGGAAGTTTCACGGCGTTCGTACGATATTTGGCGACGCAAAAATGAGCGATTTCCCAGCTCGATGGAATTCGGAGCGAGAGAAACGATGCCCCGTAACGCACATGAGAGCAATCCCGGCCAATTTCTCCCGTTTGATGGGGTCTATGTGTACAAATTTTGACTTTTTTGAGTGCACGTGCCAATCTGCTGGAAAAGCCTGTGGAAGTTTCACGGCGTTCGTACGATATTTGGCGACGCAAAAATGAGCGATTTCCCAGCTCGATGGAATTCGGCGCGACAGAAACGATGCCCCGTAACGCACATGAGAGCAATCCGGGCCAATTTCTCCCGTTTGATGGGGTCTATGTGTAAAAATTTTGACTTTTTTGAGTGCACGTGCAAATCTGCTGAAAAAGCCTGTGGAAGTTTCACGGCGTTCGTACGATATTTGGCGACGCAAAAATGAGCGATTTCCCAGCTCGATGGAATTCGGAGCGAGAGAAACGATGCCCCGTAACGCACATGAGAGCAATCCCGGCCAATTTCTCCCGTTTGATGGGGTCTATGTGTAAAAATTTTGACTTTTTTGAGTGCACGTGCAAATCTGCTGGAAAAGCCTGTGGAAGTTTCACGGCGTTCGTACGATATTTGGCGACGCAAAAATGAGCGATTTCCCAGCTCGATGGAATTCGGCGCGACAGAAACGATGCCCCGTAACGCACATGAGAGCAATCCGGGCCAATTTCTCCCGTTTGATGGGGTCTATGTGTAAAAATTTTGACTTTTTTGAGTGCAGGTGCAAATCTGCTGAAAAAGCCTGTGGAAGTTTCACGGCGTTCGTACGATATTTGGCGACGCAAAAATGAGCGATTTCCCAGCTCGAGAGAATTCGGCGCGAGAGAAACGATGCCCCGTAACGCACATGAGAGCAATCCGGGCCAATTTCTCCCGTTTGATGGGGTCTATGTGTAAAAATTTTGACTTTTTTGAGTGCAGGTGCAAATCTGCTGAAAAAGCCTGTGGAAGTTTCACGGCGTTCGTACGATATTTGGCGACGCAAAAATGAGCGATTTCCCAGCTCGATGGAATTCGGCGCGACAGAAACGATGCCCCGTAACGCACATGAGAGCAATCCGGGCCAATTTCTCCCGTTTGATGGGGTCTATGTGTAAAAATTTTGACTTTTTTGAGTGCACGTGCAAATCTGCTGAAAAAGCCTGTGGAAGTTTCACGGCGTTCGTACGATATTTGGCGACGCAAAAATGAGCGATTTCCCAGCTCGAGAGAATTCGGCGCGAGAGAAACGATGCCCCGTAACGCACATGAGAGCAATCCCGGCCAATTTCTCCCGTTTGATGGGGTCTATGTGTAAAAATTTTGACTTTTTTGAGTGCACGTGCAAATCTGCTGGAAAAGCCTGTGGAAGTTTCACGGCGTTCGTACGATATTTGGCGACGCAAAAATGAGCGATTTCCCAGCTCGATGGAATTCGGAGCGAGAGAAACGATGCCCCGTAACGCACATGAGAGCAATCCCGGCCAATTTCTCCCGTTTGATGGGGTCTATGTGTACAAATTTTGACTTTTTTGAGTGCACGTGCCAATCTGCTGGAAAAGCCTGTGGAAGTTTCACGGCGTTCGTACGATATTTGGCGACGCAAAAATGAGCGATTTCCCAGCTCGATGGAATTCGGCGCGACAGAAACGATGCCCCGTAACGCACATGAGAGCAATCCGGGCCAATTTCTCCCGTTTGATGGGGTCTATGTGTAAAAATTTTGACTTTTTTGAGTGCAGGTGCAAATCTGCTGAAAAAGCCTGTGGAAGTTTCACGGCGTTCGTACGATATTTGGCGACGCAAAAATGAGCGATTTCCCAGCTCGAGAGAATTCGGCGCGAGAGAAACGATGCCCCGTAACGCACATGAGAGCAATCCGGGCCAATTTCTCCCGTTTGATGGGGTCTATGTGTACAAATTTTGACTTTTTTGAGTGCACGTGCCAATCTGCTGGAAAAGCCTGTGGAAGTTTCACGGCGTTCGTACGATATTTGGCGACGCAAAAATGAGCGATTTCCCAGCTCGATGGAATTCGGCGCGACAGAAACGATGCCCCGTAACGCACATGAGAGCAATCCGGGCCAATTTCTCCCGTTTGATGGGGTCTATGTGTAAAAATTTTGACTTTTTTGAGTGCAGGTGCAAATCTGCTGAAAAAGCCTGTGGAAGTTTCACGGCGTTCGTACGATATTTGGCGACGCAAAAATGAGCGATTTCCCAGCTCGAGAGAATTCGGCGCGAGAGAAACGATGCCCCGTAACGCACATGAGAGCAATCCGGGCCAATTTCTCCCGTTTGATGGGGTCTATGTGTAAAAATTTTGACTTTTTTGAGTGCACGTGCAAATCTGCTGAAAAAGCCTGTGGAAGTTTCACGGCGTTCGTACGATATTTGGCGACGCAAAAATGAGCGATTTCCCAGCTCGAGAGAATTCGGCGCGAGAGAAACGATGCCCCGTAACGCACATGAGAGCAATCCGGGCCAATTTCTCCCGTTTGATGGGGTCTATGTGTACAAATTTTGACTTTTTTGAGTGCACGTGCAAATCTGCTGAAAAAGCCTGTGGAAGTTTCACGGCGTTCGTACGATATTTGGCGACGCAAAAATGAGCGATTTCCCAGCTCGATGGAATTCGGAGCGAGAGAAACGATGCCCCGTAACGCACATGAGAGCAATCCCGGCCAATTTCTCCCGTTTGATGGGGTCTATGTGTAAAAATTTTGACTTTTTTGAGTGCACGTGCAAATCTGCTGGAAAAGCCTGTGGAAGTTTCACGGCGTTCGTACGATATTTGGCGACGCAAAAATGAGCGATTTCCCAGCTCGATGGAATTCGGCGCGACAGAAACGATGCCCCGTAACGCACATGAGAGCAATCCGGGCCAATTTCTCCCGTTTGATGGGGTCTATGTGTAAAAATTTTGACTTTTTTGAGTGCAGGTGCAAATCTGCTGAAAAAGCCTGTGGAAGTTTCACGGCGTTCGTACGATATTTGGCGACGCAAAAATGAGCGATTTCCCAGCTCGAGAGAATTCGGCGCGAGAGAAACGATGCCCCGTAACGCACATGAGAGCAATCCGGGCCAATTTCTCCCGTTTGATGGGGTCTATGTGTAAAAATTTTGACTTTTTTGAGTGCAGGTGCAAATCTGCTGAAAAAGCCTGTGGAAGTTTCACGGCGTTCGTACGATATTTGGCGACGCAAAAATGAGCGATTTCCCAGCTCGATGGAATTCGGCGCGACAGAAACGATGCCCCGTAACGCACATGAGAGCAATCCGGGCCAATTTCTCCCGTTTGATGGGGTCTATGTGTAAAAATTTTGACTTTTTTGAGTGCACGTGCAAATCTGCTGAAAAAAGCCTGTGGAAGTTTCACGGCGTTCGTACGATATTTGGCGACGCAAAAATGAGCGATTTCCCAGCTCGAGAGAATTCGGCGCGAGAGAAACGATGCCCCGTAACGCACATGAGAGCAATCCCGGCCAATTTCTCCCGTTTGATGGGTCTATGTGTAAAAATTTTGACTTTTTTGAGTGCACGTGCAAATCTGCTGGAAAAGCCTGTGGAAGTTTCACGGCGTTCGTACGATATTTGGCGACGCAAAAATGAGCGATTTCCCAGCTCGATGGAATTCGGAGCGAGAGAAACGATGCCCCGTAACGCACATGAGAGCAATCCCGGGCCAATTTCTCCCGTTTGATGGGGTCTATGTGTACAAATTTTGACTTTTTTGAGTGCACGTGCCAATCTGCTGGAAAAGCCTGTGGAAGTTTCACGGCGTTCGTTACGATATTTGGCGACGCAAAATGAGCGATTTCCCAGCTCGATGGAATTCGGCGCGACAGAAACGATGCCCCGTAACGCACATGAGAGCAATCCGGGCCAATTTCTCCCGTTTGATGGGGTCTATGTGTAAAAATTTTGACTTTTTTGAGTGCAGGTGCAAATCTGCTGAAAAAGCCTGTGGAAGTTTCACGGCGTTCGTACGATATTTGGCGACGCAAAAATGAGCGATTTCCCAGCTCGAGAGAATTCGGCGCGAGAGAAACGATGCCCCGTAACGCACATGAGAGCAATCCGGGCCAATTTCTCCCCGTTTGATGGGGTCTATGTGTACAAATTTTGACTTTTTTGAGTGCACGTGCCAATCTGCTGGAAAAGCCTGTGGAAGTTTCACGGCGTTCGTACGATATTTGGCGACGCAAAAATGAGCGATTTCCCAGCTCGATGGAATTCGGCGCGACAGAAACGATGCCCCGTAACGCACATGAGAGCAATCCGGGCCAATTTCTCCCGTTTGATGGGGTCTATGTGTAAAAATTTTGACTTTTTTGAGTGCAGGTGCAAATCTGCTGAAAAAGCCTGTGGAAGTTTCACGGCGTTCGTACGATATTTGGCGACGCAAAAATGAGCGATTTCCCAGCTCGATGGAATTCGGCGCGACAGAAACGATGCCCCGTAACGCACATGAGAGCAATCCGGGCCAATTTCTCCCGTTTGATGGGGTCTATGTGTAAAAATTTTGACTTTTTTGAGTGCACGTGCAAATCTGCTGAAAAAGCCTGTGGAAGTTTCACGGCGTTCGTACGATATTTGGCGACGCAAAAATGAGCGATTTCCCAGCTCGAGAGAATTCGGCGCGAGAGAAACGATGCCCCGTAACGCACATGAGAGCAATCCCGGCCAATTTCTCCCGTTTGATGGGGTCTATGTGTAAAAATTTTGACTTTTTTGAGTGCACGTGCAAATCTGCTGGAAAAGCCTGTGGAAGTTTCACGGCGTTCGTTACGATATTTGGCGACGCAAAAATGAGCGATTTCCCAGCTCGATGGAATTCGGAGCGAGAGAAACGATGCCCCGTAACGCACATGAGAGCAATCCCGGCCAATTTCTCCCGTTTGATGGGGTCTATGTGTACAAATTTTGACTTTTTTGAGTGCACGTGCCAATCTGCTGGAAAAGCCTGTGGAAGTTTCACGGCGTTCGTACGATATTTGGCGACGCAAAAATGAGCGATTTCCCAGCTCGATGGAATTCGGCGCGACAGAAAACGATGCCCCGTAACGCACATGAGAGCAATCCGGGCCAATTTCTCCCGTTTGATGGGGTCTATGTGTAAAAATTTTGACTTTTTTGAGTGCAGGTGCAAATCTGCTGAAAAAGCCTGTGGAAGTTTCACGGCGTTCGTACGATATTTGGCGACGCAAAAATGAGCGATTTCCCAGCTCGAGAGAATTCGGCGCGAGAGAAACGATGCCCCGTAACGCACATGAGAGCAATCCGGGCCAATTTCTCCCGTTTGATGGGGTCTATGTGTACAAATTTTGACTTTTTTGAGTGCACGTGCCAATCTGCTGGAAAAGCCTGTGAAGTTTCACGGCGTTCGTACGATATTTGGCGACGCAAAAATGAGCGATTTCCCAGCTCGATGGAATTCGGCGCGACAGAAACGATGCCCCCGTAACGCACATGAGAGCAATCCGGGCCAATTTCTCCCGTTTGATGGGGTCTATGTGTAAAAATTTTGACTTTTTTGAGTGCAGGTGCAAATCTGCTGAAAAAGCCTGTGGAAGTTTCACGGCGTTCGTACGATATTTGGCGACGCAAAAATGAGCGATTTCCCAGCTCGAGAGAATTCGGCGCGAGAGAAACGATGCCCCGTAACGCACATGAGAGCAATCCGGGCCAATTTCTCCCGTTTGATGGGGTCTATGTGTAAAAATTTTGACTTTTTTGAGTGCACGTGCAAATCTGCTGGAAAAGCCTGTGGAAGTTTCACGGCGTTCGTACGATATTTGGCGACGCAAAAATGAGCGATTTCCCAGCTCGATGGAATTCGGAGCGAGAGAAACGATGCCCCGTAACGCACATGAGAGCAATCCCGGCCAATTTCTCCCGTTTGATGGGGTCTATGTGTACAAATTTTGACTTTTTTGAGTGCACGTGCCAATCTGCTGGAAAAGCCTGTGGAAGTTTCACGGCGTTCGTACGATATTTGGCGACGCAAAAATGAGCGATTTCCCAGCTCGATGGAATTCGGCGCGACAGAAACGATGCCCCGTAACGCACATGAGAGCAATCCGGGCCAATTTCTCCCGTTTGATGGGGTCTATGTGTAAAAATTTTGACTTTTTTGAGTGCACGTGCAAATCTGCTGAAAAAGCCTGTGGAAGTTTCACGGCGTTCGTACGATATTTGGCGACGCAAAAATGAGCGATTTCCCAGCTCGATGGAATTCGGAGCGAGAGAAACGATGCCCCGTAACGCACATGAGAGCAATCCCGGCCAATTTCTCCCGTTTGATGGGGTCTATGTGTAAAAATTTTGACTTTTTTGAGTGCACGTGCAAATCTGCTGGAAAAGCCTGTGGAAGTTTCACGGCGTTCGTACGATATTTGGCGACGCAAAAATGAGCGATTTCCCAGCTCGATGGAATTCGGCGCGACAGAAACGATGCCCCGTAACGCACATGAGAGCAATCCGGGCCAATTTCTCCCGTTTGATGGGGTCTATGTGTAAAAATTTTGACTTTTTTGAGTGCAGGTGCAAATCTGCTGAAAAAGCCTGTGGAAGTTTCACGGCGTTCGTACGATATTTGGCGACGCAAAAATGAGCGATTTCCCAGCTCGAGAGAATTCGGCGCGAGAGAAACGATGCCCCGTAACGCACATGAGAGCAATCCGGGCCAATTTCTCCCGTTTGATGGGGTCTATGTGTAAAAATTTTGACTTTTTGAGTGCAGGTGCAAATCTGCTGAAAAAGCCTGTGGAAGTTTCACGGCGTTCGTACGATATTTGGCGACGCAAAAATGAGCGATTTCCCAGCTCGATGGAATTCGGCGCGACAGAAACGATGCCCCGTAACGCACATGAGAGCAATCCGGGCCAATTTCTCCCGTTTGATGGGGTCTATGTGTAAAAATTTTGACTTTTTTGAGTGCACGTGCAAATCTGCTGAAAAAGCCTGTGGAAGTTTCACGGCGTTCGTACGATATTTGGCGACGCAAAAATGAGCGATTTCCCAGCTCGAGAGAATTCGGCGCGAGAGAAACGATGCCCCGTAACGCACATGAGAGCAATCCCGGCCAATTTCTCCCGTTTGATGGGGTCTATGTGTAAAAATTTTGACTTTTTTGAGTGCACGTGCAAATCTGCTGGAAAAGCCTGTGGAAGTTTCACGGCGTTCGTACGATATTTGGCGACGCAAAAATGAGCGATTTCCCAGCTCGATGGAATTCGGAGCGAGAGAAACGATGCCCCGTAACGCACATGAGAGCAATCCCGGCCAATTTCTCCCGTTTGATGGGGTCTATGTGTACAAATTTTGACTTTTTTGAGTGCACGTGCCAATCTGCTGGAAAAGCCTGTGGAAGTTTCACGGCGTTCGTACGATATTTGGCGACGCAAAAATGAGCGATTTCCCAGCTCGATGGAATTCGGCGCGACAGAAACGATGCCCCGTAACGCACATGAGAGCAATCCGGGCCAATTTCTCCCGTTTGATGGGGTCTATGTGTAAAAATTTTGACTTTTTTGAGTGCAGGTGCAAATCTGCTGAAAAAGCCTGTGGAAGTTTCACGGCGTTCGTACGATATTTGGCGACGCAAAAATGAGCGATTTCCCAGCTCGAGAGAATTCGGCGCGAGAGAAACGATGCCCCGTAACGCACATGAGAGCAATCCGGGCCAATTTCTCCCGTTTGATGGGGTCTATGTGTACAAATTTTGACTTTTTTGAGTGCAACGTGCCAATCTGCTGAAAAGCCTGTGGAAGTTTCACGGCGTTCGTACGATATTTGGCGACGCAAAAATGAGCGATTTCCCAGCTCGATGGAATTCGGCGCGACAGAAACGATGCCCCGTAACGCACATGAGAGCAATCCGGGCCAATTTCTCCCGTTTGATGGGGTCTATGTGTAAAAATTTTGACTTTTTTGAGTGCAGGTGCAAATCTGCTGAAAAAGCCTGTGGAAGTTTCACGGCGTTCGTACGATATTTGGCGACGCAAAAATGAGCGATTTCCCAGCTCGAGAGAATTCGGCGCGAGAGAAACGATGCCCCGTAACGCACATGAGAGCAATCCGGGCCAATTTCTCCCGTTTGATGGGGTCTATGTGTAAAAATTTTGACTTTTTGAGTGCACGTGCAAATCTGCTGAAAAAGCCTGTGGAAGTTTCACGGCGTTCGTACGATATTTGGCGACGCAAAAATGAGCGATTTCCCCAGCTCGAGAGAATTCGGCGCGAGAGAAACGATGCCCCGTAACGCACATGAGAGCAATCCGGGCCAATTTCTCCCCGTTTGATGGGGTCTATGTGTAAAAATTTTGACTTTTTTGAGTGCACGTGCAAATCTGCTGAAAAAGCCTGTGGAAGTTCACGGCGTTCGTACGATATTTGGCGACGCAAAAATGAGCGATTTCCCAGCTCGATGGAATTCGGCGCGAGAGAAACGATGCCCGTAACGCACATGAGAGCAATCCCGGGCCAATTTCTCCCGTTTGATGGGGTCTATGTGTAAAAATTTTGACTTTTTTGAGTGCACGTGCAAATCTGCTGAAAAAGCCTGTGGAAGTTTCACGGCGTTCGTACGATATTTGGCGACGCAAAAATGAAGCGATTTCCCAGCTCGATGGAATTCGAGCGAGAGAAACGATGCCCCGTAACGCACATGAGAGCAATCCCGGCCAATTTCTCCCGTTTGATGGGGTCTATGTGTAAAAATTTTGACTTTTTTGAGTGCACGTGCCAAATCTGCTGGAAAAGCCTGTGGAAGTTTCACGGCGTTCGTACGATATTTGGCGACGCAAAAATGAGCGATTTCCCAGCTCGATGGAATTCGGAGCGACAGAAACGATGCCCGTAACGCACATGAGAGCAATCCGGGCCAATTTCTCCCGTTTGATGGGTCTATGTGTAAAAATTTTGACTTTTTTGAGTGCAGGTGCAAATCTGCTGGAAAAGCCTGTGGAAGTTTCACGGCGTTCGTACGATATTTGGCGACGCAAAAATGAGCGATTCCCAGCTCGATGGAATTCGGAGCGAGAGAAACGATGCCCCGTAACGCACATGAGAGCAATCCGGGCCAATTTCTCCCGTTTGATGGGGTCTATGTGTAAAAATTTTGACTTTTTTGAGTGCAGGTGCAAATCTGCTGAAAAAGCCTGTGGAAGTTCACGCGTTCGTACGATATTTGGCGACGCAAAAATGAGCGATTTCCCAGCTCGAGAGAATTCGGCGCGAGAGAAACGATGCCCCGTAACGCACATGAGAGCAATCCGGCCAATTTCTCCCGTTTGATGGGGTCTATGTGTAAAAATTTTGACTTTTTTGAGTGCAGGTGCAAATCTGCTGGAAAAGCCTGTGGAAGTTTCAC
>NC_136278.1:17328570-17408570 GCF_964198595.1 Lampetra fluviatilis
AGGCCCCTCCCCTGACCCCCCCCTCCCTCAGGCCCCTCCCCTGACCCCCCCTCAGGCCCCTCCCCTGACCCCCCTCTCTCAGGCCCTTCCCCTGACCCCCCCCCTCTCCCTCAGGCCCCTCCCCTGACACCCCCTTCTCAGGCCCCTCCCCTGACCCCCCCCCTCTCAGGCCCCTCCCCTGACCCCCCCCCTCACTCAGGCCGCTCCCCTGACACCCCCCCTTTTCAGGCCCCTCCCCTGACCCCCCCCCTCTGTCAGGCCCCTCCCCTGACACCCCCCCTCAGGCCCCTCCCCTGACCCCACCCCCTCAGGACCCTCCCCTGACCCACCCCCTCACTCAGGCCCCTCCCCTGACACCCCCCCTTCAGGCCCCTCCCCTGACCCCCCCCCCCCTCAGGCCCCTCCCCTTACCCCCCCTCAGGCCCCTCCCCTGACCCCCCCCCCTCAGGCCCCTCCCCTGACCCCCCCCTCAGGCCTCTCCCCTGACCACCCCCTCAGGCCCCTCCCCTAACCCCCCTCTCTCAGGCCCCTCCCCTGACCACCCCTTCAGGCCCCTCCCCTGACCCCCCTCAGGCCCCTCCCCTGACCCCCCTCTCTCAGGCCCCTCCCCTGACCCCCCCCCCTCCCTCAGGCCCCTCCCCTGACACCCTTTTCTCAGGCCCCTCCCCTGACCCCACCCACTCAGGGCCCTCCCTTGACCCCCCCCCCCCTCACTCAGGCCCCTCCCCTGACACCCCCCCCTCAGGCCTCTCCCCTGACACCCCCCCTCAGGTCCCTCGCCTGACCCCCCCCTCAGGCCCCTCCCCTGACACCCCCTCTCAGGCCCCTCCCCTGACCCCACCCTCTCAGGCCCCTCCCCTGACCCCCCCCTCACTCAGGCCCCTCCCCTGACACCCCCCCTCAGGCCCCTCCCCTGACCCCCCCCCATCAGGCCCCTCCCCTGACCCCCCCTCAGGCCCATCCCCTGACCCCCCCCCCCCTCAGGCCCCTCCCCTGACCCCCCCCTCAGGCCCCTCCCCTGACCCCCCCCTCAGGCCCTTCCCCTGACCCCCCTCTCTCAGGCCCCCTCCCCTGACTCCCCCTCCCTCAGGCCCCTCCCCTGACCCCCCCTCAGGCCCCTCCCCTGACCCCCTTCTCTCAGGCCCCTCCCCTGACCCCCCCCTCTCCCTCAGGCCCCTCCCCTGACACCCCCTTCTCAGGCCCCTCCCCTGACCCCCCCCACTCAGGCCCCTCCCCTGACCCCCCCCCTCACTCAGGCCGCTCCCCTGACACCCCCCCTTCAGGCCCCTCCCCTGACCACCCCCTCAGGCCCCTCCCCTGACCCCCACCCCCTCAGGCCCTTCCCCTGACCCCCTCACTCAGGCCCCTCCCCTGACACCCCCCCCTCAGGCCTCTCCCCTGACACCCCCCCTCAGGACCCTCCCCTGACCCCCCCCTCAGGCCCCTCCCCTGACCCCCCCCTCAGGCCCCTCCTCTGACCGCCCTCTCTCAGGCCCCTCCCCTGACCCCCCCCCTCCCTCAGGCCCCTCCCCTGACACCCCCCATTCAGGCCCCTCCCCTGACCCCCCCCCCTCAGGCCCCTCCCCTGAACCCCCCCCTCAGGCCCCTCCCCTGACCCCCCCTTTTCAGGCCCCTCCCCTGACCCCCCCCCTCCCTCAGGCCCCTCCCATGACACCCCCCCCTCAGGCCCCTCCCCTGACCCCATCCCCTCAGGCCCCTCCCCTGACCCCCCCCCTCACTCAGGCCCCTCCCCTGACACCCCCCCCCTCAGGCCCCCCCTGAACCCCCCCCCCTCAGGCCACTCCCCTGACCCCCCCCTCAGGCCCTCCCCTGACCCCCCCCCCTCAGGCCCCTCCCCTGAAACCCCCCTCAGGCCCCTCCCCTGACCCCCCCCCACTCAGGCCCCTCCCCTGACCCCCCCCCTCACTCAGGCCCCTCCCCTGACACCCCCCCCCCTCAGGCCCCTCCCTTGAATCCCCCCCCATCAGGCCCCTTCCCTTACCCCTCCCCCCCCTCACTCAGGCCCCTCCCCTGACACCACCCCTCAGGCCCCTCCCCTGACCCCCCCCCCCCTCAGGCCCCTCCCCTGACCCCCCCTCTGGCCCCTCCCCTGACCCCCCCTCAGGCCCCTCCCCTGACCCCCCTCTCTCAGGCCCCTCCCCTGACCCACCCACCTCCCTCAGGCCCCTCCCCTGACACCCCCCTCTCAGGCCCCTCCCCTGACCCCCCCCCACTCAGGCCCCTCCCCTGACCTCCCCCCTCACTCAGGCCCCTCCCCTGACACCCCCCCCCTCAGGCCCCTCCCTTGAACCCCCCCCCCTCAGGCCCCTTCTCTGACCCCCCCTCCCTCAGGCCCCTCCCCTGACCCCCCCTTTTCAGGCCCCTCCCCTGACTCCCCCCTCCCTCAGGCCCCTCCCCTGACACCCCCCCTCAGGCCCCTCCCCTGACCCCACCCCCTCAGGCCCCTCCCCTGACCCCCCCCTCACTCAGGCCCCTCCCCTGACACCCCCGCCCTCAGGCCCCTCCCCTGAACCCCCCCCCCTCAAGCCCCTCCCCTGACCCCCCCTCAGGCCCCTCCCCTGACCCCCCCCCCCTCAGACCCCTCCCCTGACCCCCCCTCAGGCCGCTCCCCTGACCCCCCCCTCAGGCCCCTCCCCTGACCCCCCCCTCAGGCCCCTCCCCTGACCCCCCTCTCTCAGGCCCCTCCCCTGACCACCCCCTCCCTCAGGCCCCTCGCCGGACACCCCCCTCTAAGTCCCCTCCCCTGACCCCCCCCACTCAGGCCCGTCCCCTGACCCCCCCCTCACTCAGGCCCCTCTCCTGACACCCCTCCTCAGGCCCCTCCCTTGACCCCCCCAACCCTCAGGCCCCTTCCCTGACCCACCCTCACTCAGGCCCCTCCCCTGACACACCCCCCTCAGGCCCCCCCCTGAACCCCCCCCCCTCAGGCCCCTTCTCTGACCCCCCCTCCCTCAGGCCCCTCCCCTGACCCCCCCTTTTCAGGCCCCTCCCCTGACTCCCCCCTCCCTCAGGCCCCTCCCCTGACACCCCCCCTCAGGCCCCTCCCCTGACCCCACCCCCTCAGGCCCCTCCCCTGACCCCCCCCTCACTCAGGCCCCTCCCCTGACACCCCCCCTCAGGCCCCTCCCCTGAACCCCCCCCCCTCAAGCCCCTCCCCTGACCCCCCCCTCAGGCCCCTCCCCTGACCCCCCCCCCTCAGACCCCTCCCCTGACCCCCCCTCAGGCCGCTCCCCTGACCCCCCCCTCAGGCCCCTCCCCTGACCCCCCCCTCAGGCCCCTCCCCTGACCCCCCTCTCTCAGGCCCCTCCCCTGACCACCCCCTCCCTCAGGCCCCTCGCCGGACACCCCCCTCTAAGTCCCCTCCCCTGACCCCCCCCACTCAGGCCCGTCCCCTGACCCCCCCCTCACTCAGGCCCCTCTCCTGACACCCCTCCTCAGGCCCCTCCCTTGACCCCCCCAACCCTCAGGCCCCTTCCCTGACCCACCCTCACTCAGGCCCCTCCCCTGACACACCCCCCTCAGGCCCCCCCCCTGAACCCCCCCCTCAGGACCCTCCCCTGACCCCCCCCCCCTCAGGCCCCTCCCCTGAAACCCCCCTCAGGCCCCTCCCCTGACCCCCCCCACTTAGGCCCCTCCCCTGACCCCCCCCCCCTCAGGCCCCTCCCCTGAAACCCCCCTCAGGCCCCTCCCCTGACCCCCCCCACTTAGGCCCCTCCCCTGACACCCCCCCTCAGGCCCCTCCCTTGAACCCCCCCCCATCAGGCCCCTTCCTTGACTCCCCCCCTCACTCAGGCCCCTCCCCTGACACCCCCCCTCAGGCCCCTCCCCTGACCCCCCCCCCCTCAGGCCCCTCCCCTGACCCCCCACTCAGGCCCCTCCCCTGACCCCCCCCTCAGGCCCCTCCCCTGACTCCCCTCTCTTAGGCCCCTCCCCTAACCCCCCCTCCCTCAGGCCCCTCCCCTGACACCCCCCTCTCAGGCCCCTCCCCTGACCCCTCCCCCTCAGGCCCCTCCCCTGACCCCCCCGCTCACTCAGGCCCCTCCCCTGACACCCCCCCCTCAGGACCCTCCCCTGACCCCCCCCACTCAGGCCCCTCCCCTGACCCCCCCCCTCAGGCCCCTCCCCTGACCACCCCCCTCAGGCCCCTCCCCTGACCCCCCCCCCTCAAGCCCCTCTCCTGACCCCCCCCCCTGAAGCCCCTCCGCTGAGCACCCCCCCTCAGGCCCCTCCGCTGACCCCCCCCCCTCAGGCCCCTCCCCTGAACCCCCCCCTCAGGCCCCTCCCCTGACCCCCCCTTTTCAAGCCCCTCCCCTGACCCCCCCCTCCCTCAGGCCCCTCCCATGACACCCCCTTCAGGCCCCTCCCTTGACCCCATCCCCTCAGGCCCCTCCCCTGACCCCCCCCCTCACTCAGGCCCCTCCCCTGACCCCCCCTCAGGCCCCTCCCCTGACCCCACCCCCTCAGGCCCCTCCCCTAACCCCCCCCCCTAGGCAATTGACCCAATACCCCTCTAGCCAATTGATCCAATACCCCTCTTGTCAATTGACCTAATACCCTCTCTAAGCAATTGACCCAATACCCCTCTAGGCAACTGACCCAATACCCCTCTAGGCATATGACCCAATACCCCTCTAGGCAATTGACCCAATACCCCTCTAGGCAATTGACCCAATACCCCTGTAGGCAATCGACCCAATACCCCTGTAGGCAATCGACCCAATACCCCTGTAGGCAATTGACCCAATACCCCTCGAGGCAATTGACCCAATACCCCTCTAGGCAATTGCCCCAATACCCCGCTCGGCAATTGACCCAATACCCCTCTAGGCAAATGACCCAATACCCCTCTAGGCAATTGACCCAATACCCCTCTAGGCAATTGACCCAATACCCCTCTAGGCAATTGACCCAATACCCCTCTAGGCAATTGACCCAATACCCCTCTAGGCAATTGACCCAATACCCCTCTAGGCAATTGACCCAATACCCATGTAAGCAATTGACCCAATTCCCCTCTAGGCAATTGACCCAATAACCCTTTAGGCAATTGACCCAATACCCCTCTAGGCAATTGCCCCAATACCCCTCTAGGCAATTGCTTCAATACCCCTCTAGGCAATTGACCCAATACCCCTCTAGGCAATTGCCCCAATACCCCTCGAGGCAATTGACCCAATACCCCTCTAGTCAATTGACCCAATACCCCTCTAGGCAATTTACCCAATACCTCTCTAGGCAATTGACCCAATACCCTTCTAGGCAATTGACCCAATACCCCTGTAGGCAATTGACCCAATACCCCTCTAGGGAATTGACCCAATACCCCTCTAGGCAATTGACCCAATACCCCTCTAGGCAATTGAACCAATACCCCTCTAGGCAATTGACTCAATACCCCTCTAGGCAATTTACCCAATACCCTTCTAGGCAATTGACCCAATACCCCTCTAGGCAATTGACCCAATACCCATCTAGGCAATTGACCCAATTCCCCTCTAGGCAAATGACCCAATACCCCTCTAGGCAATTGACCCATTACCCCTCTAGGCAATTGCCCCAATACCCCTCTAGGCAGTTGCCCCAATACCCCTCTAGGCAATTGACCCAAAACCCCTCTAGGCAATTGCCCCAATACCCCTCTAGGCAATTGACCCAATACCCCTCTAGACAATTGACCCAATACCCCTCTAGGCAATTGACCCAATACCCCTCTAGGCAATTGACCCAATACCCCTCTAGGCAACTGACCCAATGCCCCTCTTGGCAATTGACCCAATACCCCTCTAGGCAATTGACCCAATACCCCTCTAGGCAATTGACCCAATACCCATCTAGGCAATTGACCCAATACCCCTCTAGGCAATTGACCCAATACCCCTCTAGGCAATTGACCCAATACCCCTCTAGGCAATTGACCCAATACCCCTCTAGGCAGTTGACCCAATACCCCTGTAGGCAATTGACCCAATACCCCTCGAGGAAATTGACCCAATACCCCTCTAGGCAATTGACCCAATACCCCTCTAGGCAACTGACCCAATACCCCTCTAGGCAATTGACCCAATACCCCTGTAGGCAATTGACCCAATACCCCTCGAGGCAATTGACCCAATACCCCTCTAGGCAATTGCCCCAATACCCCTCGAGGCAATTGACCCAATACCCTTCTAGGCAATTGACCCAATACCCCTCTAGGCAATTTACCCAATACCTCTCTAGGCAATTGACCCAATACCCTTCTAGGCAATTGACCCAATACCTCTGTAAGCAATTGACCCAATAACCCTTTAGGCAATTGACCCAATACCCCTCTAGGCAATTGCCCCAATACCCCTCTAGGCAATTGCTTCAATACCCCTCTAGGCAATTTACCCAATACCCCTCTAGGCAATTGCCCCAATACCCCTCGAGGCAATTGACCCAATACCCCTCTAGGCAATTGACCCAATACCCCTCTAGGCAATTTACCCAATACCTCTCTAGGCAATTGACCCAATACCCTTCTAGGCAATTGACCCAATACCCCTGTAGGCAATTGACCCAATACCCCTCTAGGGAATTGACCCAATACCCCTCTAGGCAATTGACCCAATACCCCTCTAGGCAATTGAACCAATACCCCTCTAGGCAATTGACTCAATACCCCTCTAGGCAATTTACCCAATACCCTTCTAGGCAATTGACCCAATACCCCTCTAGGCAATTGACCCAATACCCATCTAGGCAATTGACCCAATTCCCCTCTAGGCAAATGACCCAATACCCCTCTAGGCAATTGACCCATTACCCCTCTAGGCAATTGCCCCAATACCCCTCTAGGCAGTTGCCCCAATACCCCTCTAGGCAATTGACCCAAAACCCCTCTAGGCAATTGCCCCAATACCCCTCTAGGCAATTGACCCAATACCCCTCTAGACAATTGACCCAATACCCCTCTAGGCAATTGACCCAATACCCCTCTAGGCAATTGACCCAATACCCCTCTAGGCAACTGACCCAATGCCCCTCTTGGCAATTGACCCAATACTCCTCTAGGCAATTGACCCAATACCCCTCTAGGCAATTGACCCAATACCCATCTAGGCAATTGACCCAATACCCCTCTAGGCAATTGACCCAATACCCCTCTAGGCAATTGACCCAATACCCCTCTAGGCAATTGACCCAATACCCCTCTAGGCAGTTGACCCAATACCCCTGTAGGCAATTGACCCAATACCCCTCGAGGAAATTGACCCAATACCCCTCTAGGCAATTGACCCAATACCCCTCTAGGCAACTGACCCAATACCCCTCTAGGCAATTGACCCAATACCCCTGTAGGCAATTGACCCAATACCCCTCGAGGCAATTGACCCAATACCCCTCTAGGCAATTGCCCCAATACCCCTCGAGGCAATTGACCCAATACCCCTCTAGGCAATTGACCCAATACCCCTCTAGGCAATTTACCCAATACCTCTCTAGGCAATTGACCCAATACCCTTCTAGGCAATTGACCCAATACCTCTGTAGGCAATTGACCCAATACCCCTCTAGGGAATTGACCCAATAACCCTCTAGGCAATTGACCCAATACCCCTCTAGGCAATTTACCCAATACCCCTCTAGGCAATTGACCCAATACCCCTCTAGGCAATTGACCCAATACCCCTCTAGGCAATTCACCCAATACCTCTCTAGGCAATTGACCCAATACCCTTCTAGGCAATTGACCCAATACCCCTGTAGGCAATTGACCCAATACCCCTCTAGGGAATTGAACCAATACCCCTCTAGGCAATTGACTCAACACCTTTCTAGGCAATTTACCCAATACTCCTCTAGGCAATTGACCCAATACCCCTCTAGGCAATTGACCCAATACCCATCTAGGCAATTGACCCAATTCCCCTCTAGGCAAATGACCCAATACCCCTCTAGGCAATTGACCCATTACCCCTCTAGGCAATTGCCCCAATACCCCTCTAGGCAGTTGCCCTAATACCCCTCTAGGCAATTGACCCAAAACCCCTCTAGGCAATTGCCCCAACACCCCTCTAGGCAATTGACCCAATACCCCTCTAGGCAATTGACCCAATACCCCTCTAGGCAATTGACCCAATACCCCTCTAGGCAATTGACCCAATACCCCTCTAGGCAATTGACCCAATACCCCTCTTGGCAATTGACCCAATACCCCTCTAGGCAATTGACCCAATACCCCTCTAGGCAATTGACCCACTATCCCTCTAGGCAATTGACCCCATACCCCTCTAGGCAATTGACCCAATACCCGTCTAGGCAATTGACCCAATACCCCTCTAGGCAATTGACCCAATACTCCTCTAGGCAATTGACCAAATACCCTTCTAGGCAATTGACCCAATACCCATCTAGGCAATTGACCCAATACCCCTCTAGGCAATTGACCCAATACCCCTTTCGGCAATTGACCCAATACCCCTCTAGGCAATTGACCCAATACCCCTCTAGGCAATTGACCCAATACCCCTGTAGGCAATTGACCCAATACCCCTCTAGGAAATTGACCCAATACCCCTCTAGGCAATTGACCCAATACCCCTCTAGTCAACTGACCCAATACCCCTCTAGGCAATTGACCCAATACCCCTGTAGGCAATTGACCCAATACCCCTCGAGGCAATTGACCCAATACCCCTCTAGGCAATTGCCCCAATACCCCTCTAGGCAATTGACCCAATACCCCTCTAGGCAAATGACCCAATACCCCTCTAGGCAATTGACCCAATACCCCTCTAGGCAATTGACCCAATACCCCTCTAGGCAATTGACCCAATACCCCTCTAGGCAATTGACCCAATACCCCTCTAGGCAATTGACCCAATACCCCTCTAGGCAATTGACCTAATACCCATGTAAGCAATTGACCCAATTCTCCTCTAGGCAATTGACCCAATAACCCTTTAGACAATTGACCCAATACCCCTCTAGGCAATTACCCCAATACCCCTCTAGGCAATTGCTTCAATAACCCTCTAGGCAATTGACCCAATACCCCTCTAGGCAATTGCCCCAATACCCCTCTAGGCAATTGCCCCAATACGCCTCTAGGCAATTGACCCAATACCCCTCGAGGCAATTGACCCAATACCCCTCTAGGCAATTGACCCAATACCCCTCTAGGCAATTGACCCAATACCTCTCTAGGCAATTGACCCAATACCCCTCTAGGCAATTGACCCAATACCCCTGTAGGCAATTGACCCAATACCCCTCTAGGGAATTGACCCAATACCTCTCTAGGCAATTGACCCAATACCCCTCTAGGCAATTGAACCAATACCCCTCTAGGCAATTAACTCAATACCCCTCTAGGCAATTTACCCAATACCCCTCTAGGCAATTGACCCAATACCCCTCTAGGCAATTGACCCAATACCCATCTAGGCAATTGACCCAATTCCCCTCTAGGCAATTGACCCAATACCCCTCTAGGCAATTGACCCATTACCCCTCTAGGCAATTGCCCCAATACCCCTCTAGGCAGTTGCCCCAATACCCCTCTAGGCAATTGACCCAATACCCCTCTAGGCAATTGCCCCAATACCCCTCTAGGCAATTGATCCAATACCCCTCTAGGCAATTGACCCAATACCCCTCTAGGCAATTGACCCAATACCCCTCTATGCAATTGACCCAATACCCCTCTAGGCAATTGACCCAATACCCCTCTTGGCAATTGTCCCAATACCCCTCTAGGCAATTGACCCAATTCCCCTCTAGGCAATTGACCCACTATCCCTCTAGGCAATTGACCCAATACCCCTCTAGGCAATTGACCCAATACCCCTCTAGTCAACTGACCCAATACCCCTCTAGGCAATTGACCCAATACCTCTCTAGGCAATTGACCCAATACCCCTCTAGGCAATTGAACCAATACCCCTCTAGGCAATTGACTCAATACCCCTCTAGGCAATTTACCCAATACCCCTCTAGGCAATTGACCCAATACCCCTCTAGGCAATTGACCCAATACCCATCTAGGCAATTGACCCAATTCCCCTCTAGGCAATTGACCCAATACCCCTCTAGGCAATTGACCCATTACCCCTCTAGGCAATTTACCCAATACCCCTCTAGGCAATTGACCCAATACCCCTCTAGGCAATTGACCCAATACCCATCTAGGCAATTGACCCAATTCCCCTCTAGGCAATTGACCCAATACCCCTCTAGGCAATTGACCCATTACCCCTCTAGGCAATTGCCCCAATACCCCTCTAGGCAGTTGCCCCAATACCCCTCTAGGCAATTGACCCAATACCCCTCTAGGCAATTGCCCCAATACCCCTCTAGGCAATTGATCCAATACCCCTCTAGGCAATTGACCCAATACCCCTCTAGGCAATTGACCCAATACCCCTCTATGCAATTGACCCAATACCCCTCTAGGCAATTGACCCAATACCCCTCTTGGCAATTGTCCCAATACCCCTCTAGGCAATTGACCCAATTCCCCTCTAGGCAATTGACCCACTATCCCTCTAGGCAATTGACCCAATACCCCTCTAGGCAATTGACCCAATACCCCTCTAGTCAACTGACCCAATACCCCTCTAGGCAATTGACCCAATACCTCTCTAGGCAATTGACCCAATACCCCTCTAGGCAATTGAACCAATACCCCTCTAGGCAATTGACTCAATACCCCTCTAGGCAATTTACCCAATACCCCTCTAGGCAATTGACCCAATACCCCTCTAGGCAATTGACCCAATACCCATCTAGGCAATTGACCCAATTCCCCTCTAGGCAATTGACCCAATACCCCTCTAGGCAATTGACCCATTACCCCTCTAGGCAATTGCCCCAATACCCCTCTAGGCAGTTGCCCCAATACCCCTCTAGGCAATTGACCCAATACCCCTCTAGGCAATTGCCCCAATACCCCTCTAGGCAATTGATCCAATACCCCTCTAGGCAATTGACCCAATACCCCTCTAGGCAATTGACCCAATACCCCTCTATGCAATTGACCCAATACCCCTCTAGGCAATTGACCCAATACCCCTCTTGGCAATTGTCCCAATACCCCTCTAGGCAATTGACCCAATTCCCCTCTAGGCAATTGACCCACTATCCCTCTAGGCAATTGACCCAATACCCCTCTAGGCAATTGACCCAATACCCCTCTAGTCAACTGACCCAATACCCCTCTAGGCAATTGACCCAATACCCCTGTAGGCAATTGACCCAATACCCCTCGAGGCAATTGACCCAATACCCCTCTAGGCAATTGACCCAATACCCCTCTAGGCAGTTGACCCAATACCCCTGTAGGCAATTGACCCAATACCCCTCGAGGAAATTGACCCAATACCCCTCTAGGCAATTGACCCAATACCCCTCTAGGCAACTGACCCAATACCCCTCTAGGCAATTGACCCAATACCCCTGTAGGCAATTGACCCATTACCCCTCGAGGCAATTGACCCAATACCCCTCTAGGCAATTGCCCCAATACCCCTCGAGGCAATTGACCCAATACCCCTCTAGGCAATTGACCCAATACCCCTCTAGGCAATTTACCCAATACCTCTCTAGGCAATTGACCCAATACCCTTCTAGGCAATTGACCCAATACCTCTGTAGGCAATTGACCCAATAACCCTTTAGGCAATTGACCCAATACCCCTCTAGGCAATTGCCCCAATACCCCTCTAGGCAATTGCTTCAATACCCCTCTAGGCAATTGACCCAATACCCCTCTAGGCAATTGCCCCAATACCCCTCGAGGCAATTGACCCAATACCCCTCTAGGCAATTGACCCAATACCCCTCTAGGCAATTTACCCAATACCTCTCTAAGCAATTGACCCAATACCCTTCTAGGCAATTGACCCAATACCCCTGTAGGCAATTGACCCAATACCCTTCTAGGGAATTGACCCAATACCCCTCTAGGCAATTGACCCAATACCCCTCTAGGCAATTGAACCAATACCCCTCTAGGCAATTGACTCAATACCCCTCTAGGCAATTTACCCAATACCCTTCTAGGCAATTGACCCAATACCCCTCTAGGCAATTGACCCAATACCCATCTAGGCAATTGACCCAATTCCCCTCTAGGCAAATGACCCAATACCCCTCTAGGCAATTGACCCATTACCCCTCTAGGCAATTGCCCCAATACCCCTCTAGGCAGTTGCCCCAATACCCCTCTAGGCAATTGACCCAAAACCCCTCTAGGCAATTGCCCCAATACCCCTCTAGGCAATTGACCCAATACCCCTCTAGACAATTGACCCAATACCCCTCTAGGCAATTGACCCAATACCCCTCTAGGCAATTGACCCAATACCCCTCTAGGCAACTGCCCCAATACCCATCTAGGCAATTGACCCAATACCCCTCTAGGCAATTGACCCAATACCCCTCTAGGAAATTGACCCAATACCCCTCTAGGCAATTCACCCAATACCCCTCTAGGCAATTGACCCAATACCCCTGTAGGCAATTGACCCAATACCCCTCGAGGCAATTGACCCAATACCCCTCTAGGCAATTGCCCTAATAGCCCTCTAGTCAATTGACCCAATACCCCTCTAGGCAATTGAACCAATACCCCTCTAAGCAATTGACCCAATACCCCTCTAGGCAATTTACCCAATACCCCTCTTGGCAATTGACCCAATAGCCCTCTAGGCAATTGACCCAATATCCCTCTAGGCAATTGACCCAATACCCCTCTAGGCAATTGACCCAATACCCCTCTAGGCAATTGACCCAATACCCCTCTAGACAATTGACCCAATACCCCTCTTAGCAATTGACCCAATACCCCTCTAGGCAATTGACCCAATACCCATCTAGGCAATTGACCCAATACCCCTCTAGGCAATTGACCCAATACCCCTCTAGGCAATTGACCCAATACCCCTCTAGGCAATTGACCCAATACCCCTCCAGGCAATTGACCCAATACCCCTGTAGGCAATTGACCCAATACCCCTCGAGGCAATTGACCCAATACCCCTCTAGGCAATTGCCCCAATACCCCTCTAGGCAATTGACCCAATACCCCTCTAGGCAAATGACCCAATACCCCTCTAGGCAATTGACCCAATACCCCTCTAGGCAATTGACCCAATACCCCTCTAGGCAATTGACCCAATACCCCTCTAGGCAATTGACCCAATACCCCTCTAGTCAATTCACCCAATACCCCTCTAGGCAATTGACCCAATACCCCTCTAGGCAATTGACCCAATACCCCTCTAGGCAATTAATCCAATACCCCTCTAGGCAATTGACCCAATACCCCTCTAGGCAAATGACCAAATACCCCTCTAGGCAATTGACCCAATACCCCTCTAGAAAATTGACCCAATACCCCTCTAGGCAATTGACCCAATACCCCTCTAGGCAATTGACACAATACCCCTCTAGGCAATTGACCCAATACCCCTCTAGGCAATTGACCCAATACCCCTCTAGGCAATTAACCCAATACCCCTCTAGGCAATTGACCCAATACCCATGTAGGCAATTGACCCAATTCCCCTCTAGGCAATTGACCCAATAACCCTTTAGGCAATGGACCCAATACCCCTCTAGGCAATTGCCCCAATACCCCTCTAGGCAATTGCCCCAATACCCCTCTAGGCAATTGACCCAATACCCCTTTAGGCAATTGCCCCAATACCCATCTAGGCAATTGCCCCAATACCCCTCTAGGCAATTGACCCAATACCCCTCGAAGCAATTGACCCAATACCCCTCTATGCAATTGACCCAATACCCCTCTAGGCAATTGACCCAATACCCCTCTAGGAAATTGACCCAATACCCCTCTAGGCAATTGACCCAATACCCCTCTAGGCAATTGACCCAATACCCCTCTAGGCAATTGACCCAATACCCATCTAGGCAATTGACCCAATACCCCACTAGGCAATTGACCCAATACCCCTCTAGGCAATTGACCCAATACCCCTCTAGGCAATTGACCCAATACCCCTCTAGGCAATTGACCCAATACCCCTCTAGGCAATTGACCCAATACCCCTCTAGGCAATTGACCCAATACCCCTCTAGGCAACTGCCCCAATACCCATCTAGGCAATTGACCCAATACCCCTCTAGGCAATTGACCCAATACCCCTCTAGGAAATTGACCCAATACCCCTCTATGCAATTCACCCAATACCCCTCGAGGCAATTGACCCAATACCCCTGTAGGCAATTGACCCAATACCCCTCGAGGCAATTGACCCAATACCCCTCTAGGCAATTGCCCCAATAGCCCTCTAGGCAATTGACCCAATACCCCTCTAGGCAATTGAACCAATACCCCTCTAAGCAATTGACCCAATACCCCTCTAGGCAATTGACCCAATACCCCTCTAGGCAATTGACCCAATACCCCTCTAGGCAATTGACCCAATATCCCTCTAGGCAATTGACCCAATACCCCTCTAGGCAATTGACCCAATACCCCTCTAGGCAATTGACCCAATACCCCTCTAGGCAATTGACCCAATACCCCTCTTAGCAATTGACCCAATACCCCTCTAGGCAATTGACCCAATACCCATCTAGGCAATTGACCCAATACCCCTCTAGGCAATTGACCCAATACCCCTCTAGGCAATTGACCCAATACCCCTCTAGGCAATTGACCCAATACCCCTGTAGGCAATTGACCCAATACCCCTCGAGGCAATTGACCCAATACCCCTCTAGGCAATTGCCCCAATAGCCCTCTAGGCAATTGACCCAATACCCCTCTAGGCAATTGAACCAATACCCCTCTAAGCAATTGACCCAATACCCCTCTAGGCAATTGACCCAATACCCCTCTAGGCAATTGACCCAATACCCCTCTAGGCAATTGACCCAATATCCCTCTAGGCAATTGACCCAATACCCCTCTAGGCAATTGACCCAATACCCCTCTAGGCAATTGACCCAATACCCCTCTAGGCAATTGACCCAATACTCCTCTTAGCAATTGACCCAATACCCCTCTAGGCAATTGACCCAATACCCATCTAGGCAATTGACCCAATACCCCTCTTGGCAATTGACCCAATACCCCTCTAGGCAATTGACCCAATACCCCTCTAGGCAATTGACCCAATACCCCTCTAGGCAATTTACCCAATACCCCGCTAGGCAATTGACCCAATACCCATCTAGGCAATTGACCCAATACCCCTCTAGGCAATTGACCCAATACCCCTCTAGGCAATTGACCCAATACCCCTCTAGGCAATTGACCCAATACCCCTCTAGGCAATTGAGCCAATACCCCTGTAGGCAATTGACCCAATACCCCTCGAGGCAATTGACCCAATACCCCTCTAGGCAATTGCCCCAATATCCCTCTCGGCAATTGACCCAATACCCCTCTAGGCAATTGAACCAATACCCCTCTAAGCAATTGACCCAATACCCCTCTAGGCAATTGACCCAATACCCCTCTAGGCAAATGACCCAATACCCCTCTAGGCAATTGACCCAATATCCCTCTAGGCAATTGACCCAATACCCCTCTAGGCAATTGACCCAATACCCCTCTAGGCAATTGACCCAATACCCCTCTAGGCAATTGACCCAATACCCCTCTAGGCAATTGACCCAATACCCCTCTAGGCAATTGACCAAATACCCATCTAGGCAATTGACCCAATACCCCTCTAGGCAATTGACCCAATATTCCTCTAGGCAATTGACCCAATACCCATGTAAGCAATTGAACCAATTCCCCTCTAGGCAATTGACACAATAAACCTTTTGGCAATTGACCCAATACCCCTCTAGGCAATTTCCCCAATACCCCTCTAGGCAATTGCCCCAATACCCCTCTAGGCAGTTGCCCCAATACCCCTCTAGGCAATTGCCGCAATACCCCTCTAGGCAATTGACCCAATACCCCTCTAGGCCATTCACCCAATACCCCTCTAGGCAATTGACCCAATACCCCTCTAGGCAATTGACCCAATACCCCTCTAGGCAATTGACCCAATACCCCTCTTGGCAATTGTCCCAATACCCCTCTAGGCAATTGACCCAATACCCCTCTAGGCAATTGACCCAATACCCCTCTAGGCAATTGACCCAATACCCCTCTAGGCAATTGACCCAATACCCCTCTAGGCAATTGACCCAATACCCCTCTAGGCAATTGACCCAATACCCCTCTAGGCAATTGACCCAATACCCCTCTAGGCAATTGACCCAATACCCCTCTAGGCAATTGACCCAATACCCCTCTAGGCAATTTACCCAATACCCCTCTAGGCAATTGTCCCAATACCCATCTAGGCAATTGACCCAATACCCCTCTAGGGAATTGACCCAATACCCCTCTAGGCAATTGACCCAATACCCCTCTAGGCAATTGACCCAATACCCCTCAAGGCAATTGACCCAATACCCCTGTAGGCAATTGACCCAATACCCCTCGAGGCAATTGACCCAATACCCCTCTAGGCAATTGCCCCAATAGCCCTCTAGGCAATTGACCCAATACCCCTCTAGGCAATTGAACCAATACCCCTCTAAGCAATTGACCCAATACCCCTCTAGGCAATTGACCCAATACCCCTCTAGGCAATTGACCCAATACCCCTCTAGGCAATTGACCCAATACCCCTCAAGGCAATTGACCCAATACCCCTCTAGGCAATTGACCCAATACCCCTCTAGGCAATTGACCCAATACCCCTCTAGGCAATTGACCCAATACCCATCTAGGCAATTGACCCAATACCCCTCAAGGCAATTGACCCAATACCCCTCTAGGCAATTGACCCAATACCCCTCTAGGCAATTGACCCAATACCCCTCTAGGCAATTGACCCAATACCCCTGTAGGCAATTGACCCAATACCCCTCGAGGCAATTAACCCAATACCCCTCTAGGCAATTGCCCCAATACCCCTCTAGGCAATTGACCCAATACCCCTCTAGGCAAATGACCCAATACCCCTCTAGGCAATTGGCCCAATACCCCTCTAGGCAATTGACCCAATACCCCTCTAGGCAATTGACCCAATACCCCTCTAGGCAATTGACCCAATACCCCTCTAGGCAATTGACCCAATGCCCCTCTAGGCAATTGACCCAATACCCCTCTAGGCAATTGACCCAATATTCCTCTAGGCAATTGACCCAATACCCATGTAAGCAATTGAACCAATTCCCCTCTAGGCAATTGACACAATAAACCTTTTGGCAATTGACCCAATACCCCTCTAGGCAATTTCCCCAATACCCCTCTAGGCAATTGCCCCAATACCCCTCTAGGCAGTTGCCCCAATACCCCTCTAGGCAATTGCCGCAATACCCCTCTAGGCAATTGACCCAATACCCCTCTAGGCCATTGACCCAATACCCCTCTAGGCAATTGACCCAATACCCCTCTAGGCAATTGACCCAATACCCCTCTAGGCAATTGACCCAATACCCCTCTTGGCAATTGTCCCAATACCCCTCTAGGCAATTGACCCAATACCCCTCTAGGCAATTGACCCAATACCCCTCTAGGCAATTGACCCAATATCCCTCTAGGCAATTGACCCAATACCCCTCTAGGCAATTGACCCAATACCCCTCTAGGCAATTGACCCAATACCCCTCTAGGCAATTGACCCAATACCCCTCTAGGCAATTGACCCAATACCCCTCTAGGCAATTGACCCAATACCCCTCTAGGCAATTTACCCAATACCCCTCTAGGCAATTGTCCCAATACCCATCTAGGCAATTGACCCAATACCCCTCTAGGGAATTGACCCAATACCCCTCTAGGCAATTGACCCAATACCCCTCTAGGCAATTGACCCAATACCCCTCAAGGCAATTGACCCAATACCCCTGTAGGCAATTGACCCAATACCCCTCGAGGCAATTGACCCAATACCCCTCTAGGCAATTGCCCCAATAGCCCTCTAGGCAATTGACCCAATACCCCTCTAGGCAATTGAACCAATACCCCTCTAAGCAATTGACCCAATACCCCTCTAGGCAATTGACCCAATACCCCTCTAGGCAATTGACCCAATACCCCTCTAGGCAATTGACCCAATACCCCTCAAGGCAATTGACCCAATACCCCTCTAGGCAATTGACCCAATACCCCTCTAGGCAATTGACCCAATACCCCTCTAGGCAATTGACCCAATACCCATCTAGGCAATTGACCCAATACCCCTCAAGGCAATTGACCCAATACCCCTCTAGGCAATTGACCCAATACCCCTCTAGGCAATTGACCCAATACCCCTCTAGGCAATTGACCCAATAACCCTGTAGGCAATTGACCCAATACCCCTCGAGGCAATTAACCCAATACCCCTCTAGGCAATTGCCCCAATACCCCTCTAGGCAATTTACCCAATACCCCTCTAGGCAAATGACCCAATACCCCTCTAGGCAATTGGCCCAATACCCCTCTAGGCAATTGACCCAATACCCCTCTAGGCAATTGACCCAATACCCCTCTAGGCAATTGACCCAATACCCCTCTAGGCAATTGACCCAATGCCCCTCTAGGCAATTGACCCAATACCCCTCTAGGCAATTGACCCAATATTCCTCTAGGCAATTGACCCAATACCCATGTAAGCAATTGAACCAATTCCCCTCTAGGCAATTGACCCAATAACCTTTTAGGCAATTGACCCAATACCACTCTAGGCAATTGACCCAATACCCCTCTAGGCAATTGACCCAATACCCATCTAGGCAATTGACCCAATACCCCTCTAGGCAATTGACCCAATACCCCTCTAGGCAATTGACCCAATACCCCTCTAGGCAATTGACCCAATACCCTTCTAGGCAATTGACCCAATACCCCTCTAGGCAATTGACCCAATACCCCTCTAGGCAATTTACCCAATACCCCTCTAGGCAATTGACCCAATACCCCTCTCGGCAATTGACCCAATAACTCTCTAGGCAATTGACCCAATACCCCTCTAGGCAATTGACCCAATATTCCTCTAGGCAAATTGACCCAATATCCCTCTAGGCAATTGACCCAATACCCCTCTAGGCAATTGACCCAATACCCCTCTAGGCAATTGACCCAATACCCCTCTAGGCAATTTACCCAATACCCCTCTAGGCAATTGACCCAATACCCATCTAGGCAATTGACCCAATACCCCTCTAGGCAATTGACCCAATACCCCTCTAGGCAATTGACCCAATACCCCTCTAGGCAATTGACCCAATACCCCTCTAGGCAATTGACCCAATACCCCTGTAGGCAATTGCCCCAATACCCCTCTAGGCAATTTACCCAATACCCCTCTAGACAAATGACCCAATACCCCTCTAGGCAATTGGCCCAATACCCCTCTAGGCAATTGACCCAATACCCCTCTAGGCAATTGACCCAATACCCCTCTAGGCAATTGACCCAATACCCCTCTAGGCAATTGACCCAATGCCCCTCTAGGCAATTGACCCAATACCCCTCTAGGCAATTGACCCAATATTCCTCTAGGCAATTGACCCAATACCCATGTAAGCAATTGAACCAATTCCCCTCTAGGCAATTGACCCAATAACCTTTTAGGCAATTGACCCAATACCACTCTAGGCAATTGACCCAATACCCCTCTAGGCAATTGACCCAATACCCATCTAGGCAATTGACCCAATACCCCTCTAGGCAATTGACCCAATACCCCTCTAGGCAATTGACCCAATACCCCTCTAGGCAATTGACCCAATACCCTTCTAGGCAATTGACCCAATACCCCTCTAGGCAATTGACCCAATACCCCTCTAGGCAATTTACCCAATACCCCTCTAGGCAATTGACCCAATACCCATCTAGGCAATTGACCCAATACCCCTCTAGGCAATTGACCCAATACCCCTCTAGGCAATTGACCCAATACCCCTCTAGGCAATTGACCCAATACCCCTCTAGGCAATTGACCCAATACCCCTGTAGGCAATTGACCCAATACCCCTCGAGGCAATTGACCCAATACCCCTCTAGGCAATTGCCCCAATAGCCCTCTCGGCAATTGACCCAATACCCCTCTAGGCAATTGAACCAATACCCCTCTAAGCAATTGACCCAATACCCCTCTCGGCAATTGACCCAATAACCCTCTAGGCAATTGACCCAATACCCCTCTAGGCAATTGACCCAATATTCCTCTAGGCAAATTGACCCAATATCCCTCTAGGCAATTGACCCAATACCCCTCTAGGCAATTGACCCAATACCCCTCTAGGCAATTGACCCAATACCCCTCTAGGCAATTGACCCAATAACCCTCTAGGCAATTGACCCAATACCCCTCTAGGCAATTGACCCAATACCCCTCTAGGCAATTGACCCAAAATTCCTCTAGGCAATTGACCCAATACCCATGTAAGCAATTGAACCAATTCCCCTCTAAGCAATTGACCCAATACACCTTTAGGCAATTTACCCAATACCCCTCTAGGCAATTGCCCCAATACCCCTCTAGGCAATTGCTTCAATTCCCCTCTAGGCAATTGACCCAATACCCCTCTAGGCAATTGCCCCAATACCCCTCTAGGCAATTGCCCCAATACCCCTCTAGGCAGTTGCCCCAATACCCCTCTAGGCAATTTCCCCAATACCCCTCTAGGCAATTGACCCAATACCCCTCTAGGCAATTGACCCAATACCCCTATAGGCAATTGACCCAATACCCCTCTAGGCAATTGACCCAATACCCCTCTAGGCAATTGACCCAATACCCCTCTTGTCAATTGTCCCAATACCCCTCTAGTCAATTGACCCAATACCCCTCTAGGCAATTGACCCAATACCCATCTAGGCAATTGACCCAATACCCCTCTAGGCAATTGACCCAATACCCCTCTAGGCAATTGACCCAATACCCCTCTAGGCAATTGACCCAATACCCATCTAGGCAATTGACCCAATACCCCTCTAGGCAATTGACCCAATACCCCTCTAGGCAATTGACCCAATACCCCTCTAGGCAATTGACCCAATACCCCTCTAGGCAATTGACCCAATACCCCTGTAGGCAATTGACCCAATACCCCTCGAGGCAATTGACCCAATACCCCTCTAGGCAATTGCCCCAATAGCCCTCTCGGCAATTGACCCAATACCCCTCTAGGCAATTGAACCAATACCCCTCTAAGCAATTGACCCAATACCCCTCTCGGCAATTGACCCAATACCCCTCTAGGCAATTGACCCAATACCCCTCTAGGCAATTGACCCAATATTCCTCTAGGCAAATTGACCCAATATCCCTCTAGGCAATTGACCCAATACCCCTCTAGGCAATTGACCCAATACCCCTCTAGGCAATTGACCCAATACCCCTCTAGGCAATTGACCCAATAACCCTCTAGGCAATTGACCCAATACCCCTCTAGGCAATTGACCCAATACCCCTCTAGGCAATTGACCCAATATTCCTCTAGGCAATTGACCCAATACCCTTGTAAGCAATTGAAACAATTCCCCTCTAAGCAATTGACCCAATACACCTTTAGGCAATTGACCCAATACCCCTCTAGGCAATTTACCCAATACCCCTCTAGGCAATTTGACCCAATACCCATCTAGGCAATTGACCCAATACCCCTCTAGGCAATTGACCCAATACCCCTCTAGGCAATTGACCCAATACCCCTCTAAGCAATTGACCCAATACCCCTCTAGGCAATTGACCCAATACCCCTGTAGGCAATTGACCCAATACCCCTCGAGGCAATTGACCCAATACCCCTCTAGGCAATTGCCCCAATAGCCCTCTCGGCAATTGACCCAATACCCCTCTAGGCAATTGACCCAATACCCCTCTAGGCAATTGACCCAATACCCCTCGAGGCAATTGACCCAATACCCCTCTAGGCAATTGCCCCAATAGCCCTCTCGGCAATTGACCCAATACCCCTCTAGGCAATTGAACCAATACCCCTCTAAGCAATTGACCCAATACCCCTCTAGGCAATTGACCCAATACCCCTCTAGGCAATTGAACCAATACCCCTCTAAGCAATTGACCCAATACCCCTCTAGGCAATTGACCCAATACCCCTCTAGGCAATTGACCCAATACCTCTCTAGGCAATTGACCCAATACCCCTCTAGGCAATTGACCCAATACCCCTTTAGGCATTTGCCCCAATACCCCTCTAGGCAATTGCCCCAATACCCCTCTAGGCAATTGACCCAATACCCCTCGAAGCAATTGATCCAATTCCCCTCTAGGCAATTGACCCAATACCCCTCGAGGCAATTGACCCAATACCCCTCTAGGCTATTGACGCAATACCCCTCTAGGCAATTGACCCAATACCCCTCTAGGCAATTGACCCAATACCCCTCTAGGCAATTGACCCAATACCCCTCTAGGCAATTGACCCAATACCCCTCTAGGCAAATGACCCAATACCCCTCTAGGCAATTGACCCAATACCCCTCTAGGCAATTGACCCAATACCCCTCTAGGCAATTGACCCAATACCCCTCTAGGCAATTGACCCAATACCCCTCTAGGCAATTGACCCAATACCCCTCTAGGAAATTGACCCAATACCCCTCTAGGCAATTGACCCAATACCCCTCTAGGCAATTAACCCAATACCCCTCTAGGCAATTGACCCAATACCCATGTAGGCCATTGACCCAATTCCCCTCTAGGCA
Source organism: Lampetra fluviatilis (assembly GCF_964198595.1). Lineage (NCBI taxonomy): Eukaryota > Metazoa > Chordata > Hyperoartia > Petromyzontiformes > Petromyzontidae > Lampetra > Lampetra fluviatilis. The sequence goes on from NC_136278.1 coordinate 17,351,258, forward strand.
ATTGACCCAATAACCCTTTAGGCAATGGACCCAATACCCATCTAGGCAATTGCCCCAATACCCCTCTAGGCAATTGACCCAATACCCCTCGAAGCAATTGACCCAATACCCCTTTAGGCAATTGACCCAATACCCCTCGAGGCAATTGACCCAATACCCCTTTAGGCAATTGCCCCAATACGCCTCTTGGCAATTGCCCCAATACCCCTCTAGGCAATTGACCCAATACCCCTCGAAGCAATTGACCCAATACCCCTTTAGGCAATTGACCCAATACCCCTCGAGGCAATTGACCCAATACCCCTCTAGGCAATTGCCCCAATACCCTTCTAGGCAATTGACCCAATACCCCTCTAGGCAAATGACCCAATACCCCTCTAGGCAATTGACCCAATACCCCTCTAGGCAATTGACCCAATACCCCTGTAGGCAATTGACCCATTACCCCTCGAGGCAATTGACCCAATACCCCTCTAGGCAATTGCCCCAATAGCCCTCTCGGCAATTGACCCAATACCCCTCTAGGCAATTGAACCAATACCCCTCTAAGCAATTGACCCAATACCCCTCTAGGCAATTGACCCAATACCCCTCTAGGCAATTGACCCAATACCCCTCTAGGCAATTGACCCAATATCCCTCTAGGCAATTGACCCAATACCCCTCTAGGCAATTGACCCAATACCCCTCTAGGCAATTGACCCAATACCCCTCTAGGCAATTGACCCAATACCCCTCTAGGCAATTGACCCAATACCCCTCTAGGCAATTGACCCAATACCCCTCTAGGCAATTGACCCAATACCCCTCTAGGCAATTGACCCAATACCCCTCTAGGCAATTGACCCAATACCCCTCGAAGCAATTGACCCAATACCCCTTTAGGCAATTGACCCAATACCCCTCGAGGCAATTGACCCAATACCCCTCTAGGCAATTGCCCCAATACCCTTCTAGGCAATTGACCCAATACCCCTCTAGGCAAATGACCCAATACCCCTCTAGGCAATTGACCCAATACCCCTCTAGGCAATTGACCCAATACCCCTGTAGGCAATTGACCCATTACCCCTCGAGGCAATTGACCCAATACCCCTCTAGGCAATTGCCCCAATAGCCCTCTCGGCAATTGACCCAATACCCCTCTAGGCAATTGAACCAATACCCCTCTAAGCAATTGACCCAATACCCCTCTAGGCAATTGACCCAATACCCCTCTAGGCAATTGACCCAATACCCCTCTAGGCAATTGACCCAATATCCCTCTAGGCAATTGACCCAATACCCCTCTAGGCAATTGACCCAATACCCCTCTAGGCAATTGACCCAATACCCCTCTAGGCAATTGACCCAATACCCCTCTAGGCAATTGACCCAATACCCCTCTAGGCAATTGACCCAATACCCCTCTAGGCAATTGACCCAATACCCCTCTAGGCAATTGACCCAATACCCCTCTAGGCAATTGACCCAATACCCCTCTAGGCAATTGACCCAATACCACTCTAGGCAATTGACCCAATACCCCTCTAGGCAATTGACCCAATACCCCTCTAGGCAATTGACCCAATACCCCTCTAGGCAATTGACCCAATACCCATCTAGGCAATTGACCCAATACCCCTCTAGGCAATTGCCCCAATACCCCTCTAGGCAATTGACCCAATACCCCTCGAAGCAATTGACCCAATACCCCTTTAGGCAATTGACCCAATACCCCTCGAGGCAATTGACCCAATACCCCTCTAGGCTATTGACCCAATACCCCTCTAGGCAATTGAACCAATACCCCTCTAGGCAATTGACCCAATACCCCTCTAGGCAATTGACCCAAAACCCCTCTAGGCAATTGACCCAATACCCCTCTAGGCAAATGACCCAATTCCCCTCTAGGCAATTGACCCAATACCCCTCTAGGCAATTGACCCAATACCCCTCTAGGCAATTGACCCAATACCCCTCTAGGCAATTGACCCAATACCCATGTAGGCAATTGACCCAATTCCCCTCTAGGCAATTGACCCAATACCCCTCTAGGCAATTGACCCAATACCCCTCTAGGCAATTGACCCAATACCTCTCTAGGCAATTGACCCAATACCCATCTAGGCAATTGACCCAATACCCCTCTAGGCAATTGCCCCAATACCTCTCTAGGCAATTGACCCAATACCCCTCGAAGCAATTGACCCAATACCCCTTTAGGCAATTGACCCAATACCCCTCGAGGCAATTGACCCAATACCCCTCTAGGCTATTTACCCAATACCCCTCTAGGCAATTGACCCAATACCCCTCTAGGCAATTGACCCAATACCCCTCTAGGCAATTGACCCAATACCCCTCTAGGCAATTGACCCAATACCCCTCTAGGCAAATGACCCAATACGCCTCTAGGCAATTGACCCAATACCCCTCTAGGCAATTGACCCAATACCCCTCTAGGCAATTGACCCAATACCCCTCTAGGCAATTGACCCAATACCCCTCTAGGCAATTGACCCAATATCCCTCTAGGAAATTGACCCAATACCCCTCTAGGCAATTAACCCAATACCCCTCTAGGCAATTGACCCAATACCCATGTAGGCAATTGACCCAATTCCCCTCTAGGCAATTGACCCAATAACCCTTTAGGCAATGGACCCAATACCCATCTAGGCAATTGCCCCAATACCCCTCTAGGCAATTGCCCCAATACCCCTCTAGGCAATTGACCCAATACCCCTTTAGGCAATTGCCCCAATACGCCTCTTGGCAATTGCCCCAATACCCCTCTAGGCAATTGACCCAATACCCCTCGAAGCAATTGACCCAATACCCCTTTAGGCAATTGACCCAATACCCCTCGAGGCAATTGACCCAATACCCCTCTAGGCAATTGCCCCAATACCCCTCTAGGCAATTGACCCAATACCCCTCTAGGCAAATGACCCAATACTCCGCTAGGCAATTGACCCAATACCCCTCTAGGCAATTGACCCAATACCCCTGTAGGCAATTGACCCAATACCCCTCGAGGCAATTGACCCAATACCCCTCTAGGCAATTGCCCCAATAGCCCTCTCGGCAATTGACCCAATACCCCTCTAGGCAATTGAACCAATACCCCTCTAAGCAATTGACCCAATACCCCTCTAGGCAATTGACCCAATACCCCTCTAGGCAATTGACCCAATACCCCTCTAGGCAATTGACCCAATATCCCTCTAGGCAATTGACCCAATACCCCTCTAGGCAATTGACCCAATACCCCTCTAGGCAATTGACCCAATACCCCTCTAGGCAATTGACCCAATACCCCTCTAGGCAATTGACCCAATACCTCTCTAGGCAATTGACCCAATACCCATCTAGGCAATTGACCCAATACCCCTCTAGGCAATTGCCCCAATACCTCTCTAGGCAATTGACCCAATACCCCTCGAAGCAATTGACCCAATACCCCTTTAGGCAATTGACCCAATACCCCTCGAGGCAATTGACCCAATACCCCTCTAGGCTATTTACCCAATACCCCTCTAGGCAATTGACCCAATACCCCTCTAGGCAATTGACCCAATACCCCTCTAGGCAATTGACCCAATACCCCTCTAGGCAATTGACCCAATACCCCTCTAGGCAAATGACCCAATACGCCTCTAGGCAATTGACCCAATACCCCTCTAGGCAATTGACCCAATACCCCTCTAGGCAATTGACCCAATACCCCTCTAGGCAATTGACCCAATACCCCTCTAGGCAATTGACCCAATATCCCTCTAGGAAATTGACCCAATACCCCTCTAGGCAATTAACCCAATACCCCTCTAGGCAATTGACCCAATACCCATGTAGGCAATTGACCCAATTCCCCTCTAGGCAATTGACCCAATAACCCTTTAGGCAATGGACCCAATACCCATCTAGGCAATTGCCCCAATACCCCTCTAGGCAATTGCCCCAATACCCCTCTAGGCAATTGACCCAATACCCCTTTAGGCAATTGCCCCAATACGCCTCTTGGCAATTGCCCCAATACCCCTCTAGGCAATTGACCCAATACCCCTCGAAGCAATTGACCCAATACCCCTTTAGGCAATTGACCCAATACCCCTCGAGGCAATTGACCCAATACCCCTCTAGGCAATTGCCCCAATACCCCTCTAGGCAATTGACCCAATACCCCTCTAGGCAAATGACCCAATACTCCGCTAGGCAATTGACCCAATACCCCTCTAGGCAATTGACCCAATACCCCTGTAGGCAATTGACCCAATACCCCTCGAGGCAATTGACCCAATACCCCTCTAGGCAATTGCCCCAATAGCCCTCTCGGCAATTGACCCAATACCCCTCTAGGCAATTGAACCAATACCCCTCTAAGCAATTGACCCAATACCCCTCTAGGCAATTGACCCAATACCCCTCTAGGCAATTGACCCAATACCCCTCTAGGCAATTGACCCAATATCCCTCTAGGCAATTGACCCAATACCCCTCTAGGCAATTGACCCAATACCCCTCTAGGCAATTGACCCAATACCCCTCTAGGCAATTGACCCAATACCCCTCTAGGCAATTGACCCAATACCCCTCTAGGCAATTGACCCAATACCCCTCTAGGCAATTGACCCAATACCCCTCTAGGCAATTGACCCAATATTCCTCTAGGCAATTGACCCAATACCCATGTAAGCAATTGAACCAATTCCCCTCTAGGCAATTGACCCAATAAACCTTTAGGCAATTGACCCAATACCCCTCTAGGCAATTGCCCCAATACCCCTCTAGGCAATTGCCCCAATACCCCTCTAGGCAGTTGCCCCAATACCCCTCTAGGCAATTGCCGCAATACCCCTCTAGGCAATTGACCCAATACCCCTCTAGGCAATTGACCCAATACCCCTCTAGGCAATTGACCCAATACCCCTCTAGGCAATTGACCCAATACCCCTCTAGGCAATTGACCCAATACCCCTCTTGGCAATTGTCCCAATACCCCTCTAGGCAATTGACCCAATACCCCTCTAGGCAATTGACCCAATACCCCTCTAGGCAATTGACCCAATACCCCTCTAGGCAATTGACCCAATACCCCTCTAGGCAATTGACCCAATACCCCTCTAGGCAATTGACCCAATACCCCTCTAGGCAATTGACCCAATACCCCTCTAGGCAATTGACCCAATACCCCTCTAGGCAATTGACCCAATACCCCTCTAGGCAATTGACCCAATACCCCTCTAGGCAATTTACCCAATACCCCTCTAGGCAATTGACCCAATACCCTTCTAGGCAATTGACCCAATACCCCTCTAGGCAATTGACCCAATACCCCTCTAGGCAATTGACCCAATACCCCTGTAGGCAATTGACCCAATACCCCTCGAGGCAATTGACCCAATACCCCTCTAGGCAATTGCCCCAATAGCCCTCTAGGCAATTGACCCAATACCCCTCTAGGCAATTGAACCAATACCCCTCTAAGCAATTGACCCAATACCCCTCTAGGCAATTAACCCAATACCCCTCTAGGCAATTGACCCAATACCCCTCTAGGCAATTGACCCAATACCCCTCTAGGCAATTTACCCAATACCCCTCTAGGCAATTGACCCAATACACCTCTAGGCAATTGACCCAATACCCCTCTAGGCAATTGACCCAATACCCCTCTAGGCAATTGACCCAATACCCCTGTAGGCAATTGACCCAATACCCATCTAGGCAATTGACCCAATACCCCTCAAGGCAATTGACCCAATACCCCTCTCGGCAATTGACCCAATACCCCTCTAGGCAATTGACCCAATACCCCTCTAGGCAATTGACCCAATACCCCTGTAGGCAATTGACCCAATACCCCTCGAGGCAATTAACCCAATACCCCTCTAGGCAATTGCCCCAATACCCCTCTAGGCAATTGACCCAATACCCCTCTAGGCAAATGACCCAATACCCCTCTAGGCAATTGACTCAATACCCCTCTAGGCAATTGACCCAATACCCCTCTAGGCAATTGACCCAATACCCATCTAGGCAATTGACCCAATACCCCTCAAGGCAATTGACCCAATACCCCTCTAGGCAATTGACCCAATACCCCTCTAGGCAATTTACCCAATACCCCTCTAGGCAATTGACCCAATACCCCTGTAGGCAATTGACCCAATACCCCTCGAGGCAATTAACCCAATACCCCTCTAGGCAATTGCCCCAATACCCCTCTAGGCAATTGACCCAATACCCCTTTAGGCAAATGACCCAATACCCCTCTAGGCAATTGGCCCAATACCCCTCTAGGCAATTGACCCAATACCCCTCTAGGCAATTGACCCAATACCCCTCTAGGCAATTGACCCAATACCCCTCTAGGCAATTGTCCCAATACCCCTCTAGGCAATTGACCCAATACCCCTCTAGGCAATTGACCCAATATTCCTCTAGGCAATTGACCCAATACCCATGTAAGCAATTGAACCAATTCCCCTCCAGGCAATTGACCCAATAACCTTTTAGGCAATTGACACAATACCACTCTAGGCAATTGACCCAATACCCCTCTAGGCAATTGACCCAATACCCCTCTAGGCAATTGACCCAATACCCCTCTAGGCAATTGACCCAATACCCATCTAGGCAATTGACCCAATACCCCTCTAGGCAATTGACCCAATACCCCTCTAGGCAATTGACCCAATACCCCTCTAGGCAATTGACCCAATACCCTTCTAGGCAATTGACCCAATACCCCTCTAGGCAATTGACCCAATACCCCTCTAGGCAATTTACCCAATACCCCTCTAGGCAATTGACCCAATACCCATCTAGGCAATTGACCCAATACCCCTCTAGGCAATTGACCCAATACCCCTCTAGGCAATTGACCCAATACCCCTCTAGGCAATTGACCCAATACCCCTCTAGGCAATTGACCCAATACCCCTGTAGGCAATTGACCCAATACCCCTCGAGGCAATTGACCCAATACCCCTCTAGGCAATTGCCCCAATAGCCCTCTCGGCAATTGACCCAATACCCCTCTAGGCAATTGAACCAATACCCCTCTAAGCAATTGACCCAATACCCCTCTAGGCAATTGACCCAATACCCCTCTAGGCAATTGACCCAATATTCCTCTAGGCAAATTGACCCAATATCCCTCTAGGCAATTGACCCAATACCCCTCTAGGCAATTGACCCAATACCCCTCTAGGCAATTGACCCAATACCCCTCTAGCCAATTGACCCAATAACCCTCTAGGCAATTGACCCAATACCCCTCTAGGCAATTGACCAAATACCCCTATAGGCAATTGACCCAATATTCCTCTAGGCAATTGACCCAATACCCATGTAAGCAATTGAACCAATTCCCCTCTAAGCAATTGACCCAATACACCTTTAGGCAATTTACCCAATACCCCTCTAGGCAATTGCCCCAATACCCCTCTAGGCAATTGCTTCAATTCCCCTCTAGGCAATTGACCCAATACCCCTCTAGGCAATTGCCCCAATACCCCTCTAGGCAATTGCCCCAATACCCCTCTAGGCAGTTGCCCCAATACCCCTCTAGGCAATTGACCCAATACCCCTCTAGGCAATTGACCCAATACCCCTCTAGGCAATTGACCCAATACCCCTCTAGGCAATTGACCCAATACCCCTCTAGGCAATTGACCAAATACCCCTCTAGGCAATTGACCCAATACCCCTCTAGGCAATTGACCCAATACCCCTCTAGGCAATTGACCCAATACCCCTCTAGGCAATTTACCCAATACCCCTCTAGGCAATTGTCCCAATACCCATCTAGGCAATTGACCCAATACCCCTCTAGGCAATTGACCCAATACCCTTCTAGGCAATTGACCCAATACCCCTCTAGGCAATTGACCCAATACCCCTCTAGGCAATTGACCCAATACCCCTGTAGGCAATTGACCCAATACCCCTCGAGGCAATTGACCCAATACCCCTCTAGGCAATTGCCCCAATAGCCCTCTAGGCAATTGACCCAATACCCCTCTAGGCAATTGAACCAATACCCCTCTAAGCAATTGACCCAATACCCCTCTAGGCAATTAACCCAATACCCCTCTAGGCAATTGACCCAATACCCCTCTAGGCAATTGACCCAATACCCCTCTAGGCAATTTACCCAATACCCCTCTAGGCAATTGACCCAATACACCTCTAGGCAATTGACCCAATACCCCTCTAGGCAATTGACCCAATACCCCTCTAGGCAATTGACCCAATACCCCTGTAGGCAATTGACCCAATACCCCTCTAGGCAATTGACCCAATACCCCTCAAGGCAATTGACCCAATACCCCTCTCGGCAATTGACCCAATACCCCTCTAGGCAATTGACCCAATACCCCTCTAGGCAATTGACCCAATACCCCTGTAGGCAATTGACCCAATACCCCTCGAGGCAATTAACCCAATACCCCTCTAGGCAATTGCCCCAATACCCCTCTAGGCAATTGACCCAATACCCCTCTAGGCAAATGACCCAATACCCCTCTAGGCAATTGACTCAATACCCCTCTAGGCAATTGACCCAATACCCCTCTAGGCAATTGACCCAATACCCATCTAGGCAATTGACCCAATACCCCTCAAGGCAATTGACCCAATACCCCTCTAGGCAATTGACCCAATACCCCTCTAGGCAATTTACCCAATACCCCTCTAGGCAATTGACCCAATACCCCTGTAGGCAATTGACCCAATACCCCTCGAGGCAATTAACCCAATACCCCTCTAGGCAATTGCCCCAATACCCCTCTAGGCAATTGACCCAATACCCCTTTAGGCAAATGACCCAATACCCCTCTAGGCAATTGGCCCAATACCCCTCTAGGCAATTGACCCAATACCCCTCTAGGCAATTGACCCAATACCCCTCTAGGCAATTGACCCAATACCCCTCTAGGCAATTGTCCCAATACCCCTCTAGGCAATTGACCCAATACCCCTCTAGGCAATTGACCCAATATTCCTCTAGGCAATTGACCCAATACCCATGTAAGCAATTGAACCAATTCCCCTCCAGGCAATTGACCCAATAACCTTTTAGGCAATTGACACAATACCACTATAGGCAATTGACCCAATACCCCTCTAGGCAATTGACCCAATACCCCTCTAGGCAATTGACCCCTATACCCCTCTAGGCAATTGACCCAATACCCATCTAGGCAATTGACCCAATACCCCTCTAGGCAATTGACCCAATACCCCTCTAGGCAATTGACCCAATACCCCTCTAGGCAATTGACCCAATACCCTTCTAGGCAATTGACCCAATACCCCTCTAGGCAATTGACCCAATACCCCTCTAGGCAATTTACCCAATACCCCTCTAGGCAATTGACCCAATACCCATCTAGGCAATTGACCCAATACCCCTCTAGGCAATTGACCCAATACCCCTCTAGGCAATTGACCCAATACCCCTCTAGGCAATTGACCCAATACCCCTCTAGGCAATTGACCCAATACCCCTGTAGGCAATTGACCCAATACCCCTCGAGGCAATTGACCCAATACCCCTCTAGGCAATTGCCCCAATAGCCCTCTCGACAATTGACCCAATACCCCTCTAGGCAATTGAACCAATACCCCTCTAAGCAATTGACCCAATACCCCTCTAGGCAATTGACCCAATACCCCTCTAGGCAATTGACCCAATATTCCTCTAGGCAAATTGACCCAATATCCCTCTAGGCAATTGACCCAATACCCCTCTAGGCAATTGACCCAATACCCCTCTAGGCAATTGACCCAATACCCCTCTAGGCAATTGACCCAATAACCCTCTAGGCAATTGACCCAATACCCCTCTAGGCAATTGACCAAATACCCCTCTAGGCAATTGACCCAATATTCCTCTAGGCAATTGACCCAATACCCATGTAAGCAATTGAACCAATTCCCCTCTAAGCAATTGACCCAATACACCTTTAGGCAATTTACCCAATACCCCTCTAGACAATTGCCCCAATACCCCTCTAGGCAATTGCTTCAATTCCCCTCTAGACAATTGACCCAATACCCCTCTAGGCAATTGCCCCAATACCCCTCTAGGCAATTGCCCCAATACCCCTCTAGGCAGTTGCCCCAATACCCCTCTAGGCAATTGCCCCAATACCCCTCTAGGCAATTGACCCAATACCCCTCTAGGCAATTGACCCAATACACCTCTAGGCAATTGACCCAATACCCCTCTAGGCAATTGACCCAATACCCCTCTAGGCAATTGACCCAATACCCCTCTTGTCAATTGTCCCAATACCCCTCTAGTCAACTGACCCAATACCCCTCTAGGCAATTGACCCACTATCCCTCTAGGCAATTGACCCAATACCCCTCTAGGCAATTGACCCAATACCCCTCTAGGCAATTGACCCAATACCTTTCTAGGCAATTGACCCAATAACCCTCTAGGCAATTGACCCAATACCCCTCTAGGCAATTGACCCGATACCCATCTAGGCAATTGACCCAATACCCCTCTAGGCAATTGACCCAATACCCCTCTAGGCAATTGACCCAATACCCCTGTAGGCAATTGACCCAATACCCCTGTAGGCAAATGACCCAATACCCCTCTAGGCAATTGACCCAATACAACTTTAGGCAATTGACCAAATACCCCTCTAGGCAAGTGACCCAATACCCCTCTAGGCAATTGACCCAATACCCCTCTAGGCAATTGACCCAATACCCCTCTAGGCAATTGACCCAATACCCCTCTCGGCAATTTACCCAATATCCCTCTAGGCAATTGACCAAATACCCCTCTAGGCAATTGACCCACTACCCCTCTAGGCAATTGACCCAATACCCCTCTAGGCAATTGACCCAATACCCATCTAGGCAATTAACCCAAAACCACTCTAGGCAATTGACCCAATACCTCTCTAGGCAATTGACCCAATACTCCTCTAGGCAATTGACCCAATACCCCTCTAGGCAATTGACCCAATACCCCTGTAGTCAATTGACCCAATACCCCTGTAGGCAATTGACCCAATACCCCTCTAGGCAATTTTCCAAATACCCCTCTAAGCATTTGACCCAATACCCCTCTAGGCAATTGACCCAATACCCCTCTAGTCAATTGACCCAATACCCCTCTAGGCAATTTTCCAAATACCCCTCTAGGCATTTGACCCAATACCCCTCTAGGCAATTGACCCAATACCCCTCTAGTCAATTGACCCAATACCCCTCTAGGCAATTGACCCAATACCCCTCTAGGCAATTGACCCAATACCCCTCTAGGCAATTGACCCAATACCCTTGTAGGCAATTGACCTAATACCCCTCTAGGCAATTGACCCAATACCCCTCTAGGCAATTGACCCAATACCCCTCTAGGCAATTGACCCAATACCCCTCTAGGCAATTGACCCAATACCCCTCCAGGCAATTGACCCAATACCCCTCTAGGCAATTTACCCAATACCCCTCTAGGCAATTGACCCAATATCCCTCTAGGCAATTGACCCAATACCCCTCTAGGCAATTGACCCAATACCCCTCTAGGCAATTGACCCAATACCCCTCTATTGACCCAATACCCCTCTAGGCAATTTACCCAATACCCCTTTAGGCAATTGACCCAATACCCCTCTAGGCAATTGACCCAATACCTCTCTAGGCAATTGACCCAATACCCCTCTAGGCAATTGACCCAATACCCCTCTAGACAATTGACCCAATACCCCTCTAGGCAATTGACCAAATACCCCTCTAGGCAATTGATCCAATACCCCTCTAGGCAATTGACCAAATACCCCTCTAGGCAATTGACCAAATACCCCTCTAGGCAATTGACCCAATACCCCTCTAGGCAATTGACTTAATACGCCTCTAGGCAATTGACCCAATACCCCTCTAGGCAATTGACCCAATACCCCTGTAGGCAATTGACCCAATACCCCTGTAGGCAAATGACCCAATACCCCTCTAGGCAATTGAACCAATACCCCTTTAGGCAATTGACCAAATACCCCTCTAGGCAATTGACCCAATACCCCTCTAGGCAATTGACCCAATACCCCTCTAGGCAATTGACCCAATACCCCTCTAGGCAATTGACCCAATACCCCTCACGGAAATGTACCCAACATCCCTCTAGGTAATTGACCAAATACCCCTCTAGGCAATTGACCCAATACCCCTCTAGGCAATTGACCCAATACCCCTCTAGGCAATTGACCCAATACCCATCTAGTCAATTAACCCAATACCACTCTAGGCAATTGACCCAATACCTCTCAGGGCAATTGACCCAATACCCCTCTAGGCAATTGACCCAATACCCCTCTAGGCAATTGACCCAATACCCCTGTAGTCAATTGACCCAATACCCCTGTAGGCAATTGACCCAATACCCCTCTAGGCAATTTTCCAAATACCCCTCTAAGCATTTGACCCAATACCCCTCTAGGCAATTGACCCAATACCCCTCTAGTCAATTGACCCAATACCCCTCTAGGCAATTTTCCAAATACCCCTCTAGGCATTTGACCCAATACCCCTCTAGGCAATTGACCCAATACCCCTCTAGTCAATTGACCCAATACCCCTCTAGGCAATTGACCCAATACCCCTCTAGGCAATTGACCCAATACCCCTCTAGGCAATTGACCCAATACCCTTGTAGGCAATTGACCCAATACCCCTCTAGGCAATTGACCCAATACCCCTCTAGGCAATTGACCCAATACCCCTCTAGGCAATTGACCCAATACCCCTATAGGCAATTGACCCAATACACCTCCAGGCAATTGACCCAATACCCCTCTAGGCAATTTACCCAATACCCCTCTAGGCAATTGACCCAATATCCCTCTAGGGAATTGACCCAATACCCCTCTAGGCAATTGACCCAATACCCCTCTGGGCAATTGACCCAATACCCCTCTATTGACCCAATACCCCTCTAGGCAATTTACCCAATACCCCTCTAGGCAATTGACCCAATACCCCTCTAGGCAATTGACCCAATACCTCTCTAGGCAATTGACCCAATACCCCTCTAGGCAATTGACCCAATACCCCTCTAGACAATTGACCCAATACCCCTCTAGGCAATTGACCAAATACCCCTCTAGGCAATTGATCCAATACCCCTCTAGGCAATTGACCAAATACCCCTCTAGGCAATTGACCAAACACCCCTCTAGGCAATTGACCCAATACCCCTCTAGGCAATTGACTTAATACGCCTCTAGGCAATTGACCCAATACCCCTCTAGGCAATTGACCCAATACCCCTGTAGGCAATTGACCCAATACCCCTGTAGGCAAATGACCCAATACCCCTCTAGGCAATTGAACCAATACCCCTTTAGGCAATTGACCAAATACCCCTCTAGGCAATTGACCCAATACCCCTCTAGGCAATTGACCCAATACCCCTCTAGGCAATTGACCCAATACCCCTCTAGGCAATTGACCCAATACCCCTCTCGGCAATTTACCCAATATCCCTCTAGGCAATTGACCAAATACCCCTCTAGGCAATTGACCCAATACCCCTCTAGGCAATTGACCCAATACCCCTCTAGGAAATTGACCCAATACCCATCTAGGCAATTACCCCAATACCACTCTAGGCAATTGACCCAATACCTCTCAGGGCAATTGACCCAATACCCCTATAGGCAATTGACCCAATACCCCTCTAAGCAATTGACCCAATACCCCTGTAGTCAATTGACCCAATACCCCTGTAGGCAATTGACCCAATACCCCTCTAGGCAATTTTCCAAATACCCCTCTAAGCATTTGATCCAATACCCCTCTAGGCAATTGACCCAATACCCCTCTAGTCAATTGACCCAATACCCATCTAGGCAATTGACCCAATACCCCTCTAGGCAATTGACCCAATACGCCTCTAGGCAATTGACCCAATACCCTTCTAGGCAATTGACCCAATACCCCTCTAGGCAATTGACCCAATACCCTTCTAGGCAATTGATCCAATACCCCTCTAGTCAATTGACCCAATACCCTCTCTAAGCAATTGACCCAATACCCCTCTAGACAATTGACCCAATACCCCTCTAGGCAAGTGACTTAATACTCCTCGAGGCAATTGACCCAATACCCCTCTAGGCAATTGACCCAATACCCCTGTAGGCAATTGACCCAATACCCCTGTAGGCAAATGACCAAATACCCCTCTATGCAATTAACCCAATACCCCTTTAGGCAATTGACCAAATACCCCTCTAGGCAATTGAACCAATACCCCTCTAGGCAATTGACCCAATACCCCTCTAGGCAATTGACCAAATACCCCTCTAGGCAATTGACCCAATACCCCTCTAGGCAATTGACCCAATACCCATCTACGCAATTGACCCAATACCCATCTAGGCAATTGACCCAATACCCCTCTAGGCAATTGACCCAATACGCCTCTAGGCAATTGACCCAATACCCTTCTAGGCAATTGACCCAATACCCCTCTAGGCAATTGACCCAATACCCCTCTAGGCAATTGATCCAATACCCCTCTAGTCAATTGACCCAATACCCTCTCTAAGCAATTGACCCAATACCCCTCTAGACAATTGACCCAATACCCCTCTAGGCAAGTGACTTAATACTCCTCGAGGCAATTGACCCAATACCCCTCTAGGCAATTGACCCAATACCCCTGTAGGCAATTGACCCAATACCCCTGTAGGCAAATGACCCAATACCCCTCTATGCAATTAACCCAATACCCCTTTAGGCAATTGACCAAATACCCCTCTAGGCAATTGAACCAATACCCCTCTAGGCAATTGACCCAATACCCCTCTAGGCAATTGACCCAATACCCCTCTAGGCAATTGACCCAATACCCCTCTCGGCAATTTACCCAATACCCCTCTAGGCAATTGACCAAATACCCCTCTAGGCAATTGACCCAATACCCCTCTAGGCAATTGACCCAATACCCATCTAGGCAATTGACCCAATACCCATCTAGGCAATTGACCCAATATCCCTCTAGGCAATTGACCCAATACCTCTCTAGGCAATTGACCCAATATTCCTCTAGGCAATTGACCCAATACCCCTCTAGGCAATTGACCCAATACCCCTGTAGGCAATTGACCCAATACCCATGTAGGCAATTGAACCAATACCCCTCTAGGCAATTTTCCAAATACCCCTCTAGGCATTTGACCCAATACCCCTCTAGGCAATTGACCCAATACCCCTCTAGTCAATTGACCCAATACCCCTCTAGGCAATTGACCCAATACCCCTCTAGGCAATTGACCCAATACCCCTCTCGGCAATTGACCCAATACCCCTCTAGGCAATTGACCCAATACCCCTCTAGGCAATTGACCCAATACCTCTCTAGGCAATTGACCCAATACCCCTCTAGGCAATTGACCCAATACCCCTCTAGGCAATTGACCCAATACCCCTCTAGGCAATTGACCCAATACCCCTCAAGGCAATTGACCCAATACAACTCTAGGCAATTGACCCAATACCCCTGTAGGCAATTGACCAAATACCCCTGTAGGCAATTGACCCAATGCACCTCTAGGCAATTGACCCAATGCACCTCTAGGCAATTGACCCAATACCCCTCTAGGCAATTGACCCAATACCGCTCTAGGCAATTGACCCAATACCTCTCTAGGCAATTGACCCAAAACCCCTCTAGGCAATTGACCCAATACCCCTGTAGGCAATTGACCCAATACCCCGGTAGGCAATTGACCCAATACCACTCTAGGCAATTGACCCAATACCCCTGTAGGCAATTGACCCAATACCCCTCTAGGCAATTGACACAATACCCCTCTAGGCAATTGACCCAATACCCCTCTAGGCAATTGACCCAATACCCCTCTAGGCAATTGACCCAATACCCCTCTAGGCAATTGACCCAATACCCCTCTAGGCAATTGACCCAATACCCATCTAGGCAAATGATCCAATACCCCTATAGGCAATTGACCCAATACCCCTCTAGGCAATTGACCCAATACCCCTCTAGGCAATTGACCCAATACCCCTCTAGGCAATTGACCCAATACCCCTCTTGGCAATTGACCCAATACCCCTCTAGGCAATTGACCCAATACCCCTCTAGTCAATTGACCCAATACCCCTGTTGGCAATTGACCAAATACCCCTGTAGGTAATTGACCCAATACCCCTCTAGGCAATTGACCCAATACCCCTCTAGGCAATTGACCCAATACCCCTCTAGGCAATTGACCCAATACCCCTCTAGGCAATTGACCCAATACCCCTCTAGGCAATTGACCCAATACCCCTCTAGGCAATTGACCCAATACCCCCCTAGGCAATTGACCCAATACCCCTGTAGGCAATTGACCCAATACCCCTCTAGGCAATTGACCCAATACCCCTCTAGGCAATTGACCCAATACCCCTCTAGGCAATTTACCCAATACCCCTCTAGGCAATTGACCCAATACCCCTCTAGGCAATTGACCCAATACCCCTCTAGGCAATTGACCCAATACCCCTCTAGGCAATTGACCCAATACCCCTATATTGACCCAATACCCCTCTAGGCAATTGACCCAATACCCCTCTAGGCAATTGACCCAATACCCCTCTAGGCAATTGACCCAATACCTCTCTAGGCAATTGACCCAATACCCTTCTAGGCAATTGACCCAATACCCCTCTAGGCAATTGACCCAATACCCCTCTAGGCAATTGACCAAATACCCCTCTAGGCAATTGATCCAATACCCCTCTAGGCAATTGACCAAATACCCCTCTAGGCAATTGACCAAATACCCCTCTAGGCAATTGACCCAATACCCCTCTAGGCAATTGACTTAATACGCCTCTAGGCAATTGACCCAATACCCCTCTAGGCAATTGACCCAATACCCCTGTAGGCAATTGACCCAATACCCCTGTAGGCAAATGACCCAATACCCCTCTAGGCAATTGACCCAATACAACTTTAGGCAATTGACCAAATATCCCTCTAGGCAATTGACCCAATACCCCTCTAGGCAATTGACCAAATACCCCTCTAGGCAATTGACCAAATACCCCTCTAGGCAATTGACCCAATACCCCTCTAGGCAATTGACTTAATACGCCTCTAGGCAATTGACCCAATACCCCTCTAGGCAATTGACCCAATACCCCTGTAGGCAATTGACCCAATACCCCTGTAGGCAAATGACCCAATACCCCTCTAGGCAATTGAACCAATACCCCTTTAGGCAATTGACCAAATACCCCTCTAGGCAATTGACCCAATACCCCTCTAGGCAATTGACCCAATACCCCTCTAGGCAATTGACCCAATACCCCTCTAGGCAATTGACCCAATACCCCTCTCGGAAATGTACCCAATATCCCTCTAGGTAAT
Source organism: Lampetra fluviatilis (assembly GCF_964198595.1). Classification (NCBI taxonomy): domain Eukaryota; kingdom Metazoa; phylum Chordata; class Hyperoartia; order Petromyzontiformes; family Petromyzontidae; genus Lampetra; species Lampetra fluviatilis. The sequence continues at coordinate 17,368,650 of NC_136278.1, forward strand.
TGACCAAATACCCCTCTAGGCAATTGACCCAATACCCCTCTAGGCAATTGACCCAATACCCCTCTAGGCAATTGACCCAATACCCATCTAGTCAATTAACCCAATACCACTCTAGGCAATTGACCCAATACCTCTCAGGGCAATTGACCCAATACCCCTCTAGGCAATTGACCCAATACCCCTCTAGGCAATTGACCCAATACCCCTGTAGTCAATTGACCCAATACCCCTGTAGGCAATTGACCCAATACCCCTCTAGGCAATTTTCCAAATACCCCTCTAAGCATTTGACCCAATACCCCTCTAGGCAATTGACCCAATACCCCTCTAGTCAATTGACCCAATACCCCTCTAGGCAATTTTCCAAATACCCCTCTAGGCATTTGACCCAATACCCCTCTAGGCAATTGACCCAATACCCCTCTAGTCAATTGACCCAATACCCCTCTAGGCAATTGACCCAATACCCCTCTAGGCAATTGACCCAATACCCCTCTAGGCAATTGACCCAATACCCTTGTAGGCAATTGACCCAATACCCCTCTAGGCAATTGACCCAATACCCCTCTAGGCAATTGACCCAATACCCCTCTAGGCAATTGACCCAATACCCCTATAGGCAATTGACCCAATACACCTCCAGGCAATTGACCCAATACCCCTCTAGGCAATTTACCCAATACCCCTCTAGGCAATTGACCCAATATCCCTCTAGGGAATTGACCCAATACCCCTCTAGGCAATTGACCCAATACCCCTCTGGGCAATTGACCCAATACCCCTCTATTGACCCAATACCCCTCTAGGCAATTTACCCAATACCCCTCTAGGCAATTGACCCAATACCCCTCTAGGCAATTGACCCAATACCTCTCTAGGCAATTGACCCAATACCCCTCTAGGCAATTGACCCAATACCCCTCTAGACAATTGACCCAATACCCCTCTAGGCAATTGACCAAATACCCCTCTAGGCAATTGATCCAATACCCCTCTAGGCAATTGACCAAATACCCCTCTAGGCAATTGACCAAACACCCCTCTAGGCAATTGACCCAATACCCCTCTAGGCAATTGACTTAATACGCCTCTAGGCAATTGACCCAATACCCCTCTAGGCAATTGACCCAATACCCCTGTAGGCAATTGACCCAATACCCCTGTAGGCAAATGACCCAATACCCCTCTAGGCAATTGAACCAATACCCCTTTAGGCAATTGACCAAATACCCCTCTAGGCAATTGACCCAATACCCCTCTAGGCAATTGACCCAATACCCCTCTAGGCAATTGACCCAATACCTCTCTAGGCAATTGACCCAATACCCCTCTCGGCAATTTACCCAATATCCCTCTAGGCAATTGACCAAATACCCCTCTAGGCAATTGACCCAATACCCCTCTAGGCAATTGACCCAATACCCCTCTAGGAAATTGACCCAATACCCATCTAGGCAATTACCCCAATACCACTCTAGGCAATTGACCCAATACCTCTCAGGGCAATTGACCCAATACCCCTATAGGCAATTGACCCAATACCCCTCTAAGCAATTGACCCAATACCCCTGTAGTCAATTGACCCAATACCCCTGTAGGCAATTGACCCAATACCCCTCTAGGCAATTTTCCAAATACCCCTCTAAGCATTTGATCCAATACCCCTCTAGGCAATTGACCCAATACCCCTCTAGTCAATTGACCCAATACCCATCTAGGCAATTGACCCAATACCCCTCTAGGCAATTGACCCAATACGCCTCTAGGCAATTGACCCAATACCCTTCTAGGCAATTGACCCAATACCCCTCTAGGCAATTGACCCAATACCCTTCTAGGCAATTGATCCAATACCCCTCTAGTCAATTGACCCAATACCCTCTCTAAGCAATTGACCCAATACCCCTCTAGACAATTGACCCAATACCCCTCTAGGCAAGTGACTTAATACTCCTCGAGGCAATTGACCCAATACCCCTCTAGGCAATTGACCCAATACCCCTGTAGGCAATTGACCCAATACCCCTGTAGGCAAATGACCAAATACCCCTCTATGCAATTAACCCAATACCCCTTTAGGCAATTGACCAAATACCCCTCTAGGCAATTGAACCAATACCCCTCTAGGCAATTGACCCAATACCCCTCTAGGCAATTGACCAAATACCCCTCTAGGCAATTGACCCAATACCCCTCTAGGCAATTGACCCAATACCCATCTACGCAATTGACCCAATACCCATCTAGGCAATTGACCCAATACCCCTCTAGGCAATTGACCCAATACGCCTCTAGGCAATTGACCCAATACCCTTCTAGGCAATTGACCCAATACCCCTCTAGGCAATTGACCCAATACCCCTCTAGGCAATTGATCCAATACCCCTCTAGTCAATTGACCCAATACCCTCTCTAAGCAATTGACCCAATACCCCTCTAGACAATTGACCCAATACCCCTCTAGGCAAGTGACTTAATACTCCTCGAGGCAATTGACCCAATACCCCTCTAGGCAATTGACCCAATACCCCTGTAGGCAATTGACCCAATACCCCTGTAGGCAAATGACCCAATACCCCTCTATGCAATTAACCCAATACCCCTTTAGGCAATTGACCAAATACCCCTCTAGGCAATTGAACCAATACCCCTCTAGGCAATTGACCCAATACCCCTCTAGGCAATTGACCCAATACCCCTCTAGGCAATTGACCCAATACCCCTCTCGGCAATTTACCCAATACCCCTCTAGGCAATTGACCAAATACCCCTCTAGGCAATTGACCCAATACCCCTCTAGGCAATTGACCCAATACCCATCTAGGCAATTGACCCAATACCCATCTAGGCAATTGACCCAATATCCCTCTAGGCAATTGACCCAATACCTCTCTAGGCAATTGACCCAATATTCCTCTAGGCAATTGACCCAATACCCCTCTAGGCAATTGACCCAATACCCCTGTAGGCAATTGACCCAATACCCATGTAGGCAATTGAACCAATACCCCTCTAGGCAATTTTCCAAATACCCCTCTAGGCATTTGACCCAATACCCCTCTAGGCAATTGACCCAATACCCCTCTAGTCAATTGACCCAATACCCCTCTAGGCAATTGACCCAATACCCCTCTAGGCAATTGACCCAATACCCCTCTCGGCAATTGACCCAATACCCCTCTAGGCAATTGACCCAATACCCCTCTAGGCAATTGACCCAATACCTCTCTAGGCAATTGACCCAATACCCCTCTAGGCAATTGACCCAATACCCCTCTAGGCAATTGACCCAATACCCCTCTAGGCAATTGACCCAATACCCCTCAAGGCAATTGACCCAATACAACTCTAGGCAATTGACCCAATACCCCTGTAGGCAATTGACCAAATACCCCTGTAGGCAATTGACCCAATGCACCTCTAGGCAATTGACCCAATGCACCTCTAGGCAATTGACCCAATACCCCTCTAGGCAATTGACCCAATACCGCTCTAGGCAATTGACCCAATACCTCTCTAGGCAATTGACCCAAAACCCCTCTAGGCAATTGACCCAATACCCCTGTAGGCAATTGACCCAATACCCCGGTAGGCAATTGACCCAATACCACTCTAGGCAATTGACCCAATACCCCTGTAGGCAATTGACCCAATACCCCTCTAGGCAATTGACCCAATACCCCTCTAGGCAATTGACCCAATACCCCTCTAGGCAATTGACCCAATACCCCTCTAGGCAATTGACCCAATACCCCTCTAGGCAATTGACCCAATACCCCTCTAGGCAATTGACCCAATACCCATCTAGGCAAATGATCCAATACCCCTATAGGCAATTGACCCAATACCCCTCTAGGCAATTGACCCAATACCCCTCTAGGCAATTGACCCAATACCCCTCTAGGCAATTGACCCAATACCCCTCTTGGCAATTGACCCAATACCCCTCTAGGCAATTGACCCAATACCCCTCTAGTCAATTGACCCAATACCCCTCTAGGCAATTGACCCAATACCCCTCTAGGCAATTGACCCAATACCCCTCTAGGCAATTGACCCAATACCCCCCTAGGCAATTGACCCAATACCCCTGTAGGCAATTGACCCAATACCCCTCTAGGCAATTGACCCAATACCCCTCTAGGCAATTGACCCAATACCCCTCTAGGCAATTTACCCAATACCCCTCTAGGCAATTGACCCAATACCCCTCTAGGCAATTGACCCAATACCCCGCTAGGCAACTGACCCAATACCCCTCTAGGCAATTGACCCAATACCCCTATATTGACCCAATACCCCTCTAGGCAATTGACCCAATACCCCTCTAGGCAATTGACCCAATACCCCTCTAGGCAATTGACCCAATACCTCTCTAGGCAATTGACCCAATACCCCTCTAGGCAATTGACCCAATACCCCTCTAGGCAATTGACCCAATACCCCTCTAGGCAATTGACCAAATACCCCTCTAGGCAATTGATCCAATACCCCTCTAGGCAATTGACCAAATACCCCTCTAGGCAATTGACCAAATACCCCTCTAGGCAATTGACCCAATACCCCTCTAGGCAATTGACTTAATACGCCTCTAGGCAATTGACCCAATACCCCTCTAGGCAATTGACCCAATACCCCTGTAGGCAATTGACCCAATACCCCTGTAGGCAAATGACCCAATACCCCTCTAGGCAATTGACCCAATACAACTTTAGGCAATTGACCAAATATCCCTCTAGGCAATTGACCCAATACCCCTCTAGGTAATTGACCCAATACCCCTCTAGGCAATTGACCCAATACCCCTCTAGGTAATTGACCCAATACCCCTCTCGGCAATTTACCCAATATCCCTCTAGGTAATTGACCAAATACCCCTCTAGGCAATTGACCCAATACCCTTCTGGCAAGTGACCCAATACCCCTCTAGGCAATTGACCCAATACCCATCTAGGCAATTAACCCAATACCACTCTAGGCAATTGACCCAATACCTCTCTAGGCAATTGACCCAATACCCCTCTAGGCAATTGACCCAATACCCCTCTAGGCAATTGACCCAATACCCCTGTAGTCAATTGACCCAATACCCCTGTAGGCAATTGACCCAATACCCCTCTAGGCAAATTTCCAAATACCCCTCTAAGCATTTGACCCAATACCCCTCTAGGCAATTGACCCAATACCCCTCTAGTCAATTGACCCAATACCCATCTAGGCAATTGACCCAATACCCCTCTAGGCAATTGACCCAATACCCCTCTAGGCAATTGACCCAATACCCTTCTAGGCAATTGACCCAATACCCCTCTAGGCAATTGACCCAATACCCCTCTATGCAATTGACCCAATACCCCTCTAGGCAATTGACCCAATACCCCTCTTGGCAATTGACCCAATACCCCTCTAGGTAATTGACCCGATACCCCTCTAGGCAATTGACCCAATACCCCTGTAGGCAATTGAACCAATACCCCTGTAGGCAATTGACCCAATATCCCTCTAGGCAATTGACCCAATACCCCTCTAGGCAATTGACCCAATACCCCTGTAGGCAATTGACCCAATACCCCTCTAGGCAATTGACCCAATACCCCTCTAGGCAATTGACCCAATACTCCTCTAGGCAATTGACCCAATACCCCTCTAGGCAATTGATCCAATACCCCTTAAGGCAATTGACCATAAATACACCTCTAGTCAATTGACCCAATACCCTCTCTAAGCAATTGACCGAATACCTCTCTAGGCAATTGACCCAAAACCCCTCTAGGCAATTGACCCAATACCCCTCTAGGCAATTAACCCAATACCCCTTTAGGCAATTGACCCAATACCCCTCTAGGCAATTGACCCAATATCCCTCTAGGCAATTGACCCAATACCCCTCTAGGCAATTGATCCAATACCCCTTTAGGCAATTGACCAAATACCCCTCTAGTCAATTGACCCAATACCCTCTCTAAGCAATTGACCGAATACCTCTCTAGGCAATTGACCCAAAACCCCTCTAGGCAATTGACACAAAACCCCTCTAGGCAATTGACCAAAACCCCTCTAGGCAATTGACCCAATACCCCTGTAGGCAATTGACCCAATACCCCTGTAGGCAATTGACCCAATACCCCTGTAGGCAATTGACCCAATACCCCTGTAGGCAATTGACCCAATACCCCTCTAGGCAATTGACCCAATACCCCTCTAGGCAATTGACCCAATAGCCCTCTAGGCAATTGACCCATTACCCCTCTAGGCAATTGACCCAATACCCCTCTAGGCAATTGTCCCAATACCCCTCTAGGCAATTGATCCAATACCCCTCTAGTCAATTGAACCAATACCCTCTCTAAGCAATTGACCCAATACCTCTCTAGGCAATTGACCCAATACCCCTCTAGGCAATTGACTTAATACTCCTCTAGGCAATTGACCCAATACCCTCTCTAAGCAATTGACCCAATACCTCTCTAGGCAATTGACCCAAAACCCCTCTAGGCAATTGACACAAAACCCCTCTAGGCAATTGACCAAATACCCCTGTAGGCAATTGACCCAATACCCCTCTAGGCAATTGACCCAATACCCCTGTAGTCAATTGACCCAATACCCCTGTAGGCAATTGACCCAATACCCCTCTAGGCAATTTTCCAAATACCCCTCTAAGCATTTGACCCAATACCCCTCTAGGCAATTGACCCAATACCCCTCTAGTCAATTGACCCAATACCCATCTAGGCAATTGACCCAATACCCCTCTAGGCAATTGACCCAATACCCCTCTAGGCAATTGACCCAATACCCTTCTAGGAAATTGACCCAATACCCCTCTAGGCAATTGACCCAATACCCCTCTAGGCAATTGACCCAATATCCCTCTAGGCAATTGACCCAATACCCCTATAGGCAATTGACCCAATACCCCTCTAGGCAATTGACCCAATACCCCTCTAGGCAATTGACCCAATACCCCTCTAGGCAATTGACCCAATACCCCTCTAGGCAATTGACCCAATACCCCTGTAGGTAATTGACCCAATACCCCTCTAGGGAATTGACCCAATAACTCTCTAGGCAATTGACCCAATACCCCTCTAGGCAATTAACCCAATACCCCTCTAGGCAATTGACCCAATACCCCTCTAGGCAATTGACCCAATACCCCTGTAGGCAATTGACCCAATACCCCTGTAGGCAATTGACCCAATACCCCTCTAGGGAATTGACCCAATAACTCTCTAGGCAATTGACCCAATACCCCTCTAGGCAATTAACCCAATACCCCTCTAGGCAATTGACCCAATACCCCTCTAGGCAATTGACCCAATACCCCTGTAGGCAATTGACCCAATACCCCTATAGGCAATTGACCCAATACCCCTCTAGGGAATTGACCCAATAACTCTCTAGGCAATTGACCCAATACCCCTCTAGGCAATTGACCCAATACCCCTCTAGGCAATTGACCCAATACCCCTCTAGGCAATTGACCCAATACCCCTCTAGGCAATTGACCCAATACCCCTATATTGACCCAATACCCCTCTAGGCAATTGACCCAATACCCCTCTAGGCAATTGACCCAATACCCCTCTAGGCAATTGACCCAATACCTCTCTAGGCAATTGACCCAATACCCCTCTAGGCAATTGACCCAATACCCCTCTAGGCAATTGACCCAATACCCCTCTAGGCAATTGACCAAATACCCCTCTAGGCAATTGATCCAATACCCCTCTAGGCAATTGACCAAATACCCCTCTAGGCAATTGACCAAATACCCCTCTAGGCAATTGACCCAATACCCCTCTAGGCAATTGACTTAATACGCCTCTAGGCAATTGACCCAATACCCCTCTAGGCAATTGACCCAATACCCCTGTAGGCAATTGACCCAATACCCCTGTAGGCAAATGACCCAATACCCCTCTAGGCAATTGACCCAATACAACTTTAGGCAATTGACCAAATACCCCTCTAGGCAATTGACCCAATACCCCTCTAGGTAATTGACCCAATACCCCTCTAGGCAATTGACCCAATACCCCTCTAGGTAATTGACCCAATACCCCTCTCGGCAATTTACCCAATATCCCTCTAGGTAATTGACCAAATACCCCTCTAGGCAATTGACCCAATACCCTTCTGGCAAGTGACCCAATACCCCTCTAGGCAATTGACCCAATACCCATCTAGGCAATTAACCCAATACCACTCTAGGCAATTGACCCAATACCTCTCTAGGCAATTGAACCAATACCCCTCTAGGCAATTGACCCAATACCCCTCTAGGCAATTGACCCAATACCCCTGTAGTCAATTGACCCAATACCCCTGTAGGCAATTGACCCAATACCCCTCTAGGCAAATTTCCAAATACCCCTCTAAGCATTTGACCCAATACCCTTCTAGGCAATTGACCCAATACCCCTCTAGTCAATTGACCCAATACCCATCTAGGCAATTGACCCAATACCCCTCTAGGCAATTGACCCAATACCCCTCTAGGCAATTGACCCAATACCCTTCTAGGCAATTGACCCAATACCCCTCTAGGCAATTGACCCAATACCCCTCTATGCAATTGACCCAATACCCCTCTAGGCAATTGACCCAATACCCCTCTTGGCAATTGACCCAATACCCCTCTAGGTAATTGACCCGATACCCCTCTAGGCAATTGACCCAATACCCCTGTAGGCAATTGAACCAATACCCCTGTAGGCAATTGACCCAATATCCCTCTAGGCAATTGACCCAATACCCCTCTAGGCAATTGACCCAATACCCCTGTAGGCAATTGACCCAATACCCCTCTAGGCAATTGACCCAATACCCCTCTAGGCAATTGACCCAATACTCCTCTAGGCAATTGACCCAATACCCCTCTAGGCAATTGATCCAATACCCCTTTAGGCAATTGACCAAATACACCTCTAGTCAATTGACCCAATACCCTCTCTAAGCAATTGACCGAATACCTCTCTAGGCAATTGACCCAAAACCCCTCTAGGCAATTGACCCAATACCCCTCTAGGCAATTAACCCAATACCCCTTTAGGCAATTGACCCAATACCCCTCTAGGCAATTGACCCAATACCCCTCTAGGCAATTGACCCAATACCCCTCTAGGCAATTGATCCAATACCCCTTTAGGCAATTGACCAAATACCCCTCTAGTCAATTGACCCAATACCCTCTCTAAGCAATTGACCGAATACCTCTCTAGGCAATTGACCCAAAACCCCTCTAGGCAATTGACACAAAACCCCTCTAGGCAATTGACCAAAACCCCTCTAGGCAATTGACCCAATACCCCTGTAGGCAATTGACCCAATACCCCTGTAGGTAATTGACCCAATACCCCTCTAGGCAATTGACCCAATACCCCTCTAGGCAATTGACCCAATAGCCCTCTAGGCAATTGACCCATTACCCCTCTAGGCAATTGACCCAATACCCCTCTAGGCAATTGTCCCAATACCCCTCTAGGCAATTGATCCAATACCCCTCTAGTCAATTGAACCAATACCCTCTCTAAGCAATTGACCCAATACCTCTCTAGGCAATTGACCCAATACCCCTCTAGGCAATTGACTTAATACTCCTCTAGGCAATTGACCCAATACCCTCTCTAAGCAATTGACCCAATACCTCTCTAGGCAATTGACCCAAAACCCCTCTAGTCAATTGACACAAAACCCCTCTAGGCAATTGACCAAATACCCCTGTAGGCAATTGACCCAATACCCCTCTAGGCAATTGACCCAATACCCCTGTAGTCAATTGACCCAATACCCCTCTAGTCAATTGACCCAATACCCCTCTAGGCAATTGACCCAATACCCCTCTAGGCAATTGACCCAATACCCCTCTCGGCAATTGACCCAATACCCCTCTAGGCAATTGACCCAATACCCCTCTAGGCAATTGACCCAATACCTCTCTAGGCAATTGACCCAATACCCCTCTAGGCAATTGACCCAATACCCCTCTAGGCAATTGACCCAATACCCCTCAAGGCAATTGACCCAATACAACTCTAGGCAATTGACCCAATACCCCTGTAGGCAATTGACCAAATACCCCTGTAGGCAATTGACCCAATGCACCTCTAGGCAATTGACCCAATGCACCTCTAGGCAATTGACCCAATACCCCTCTAGGCAATTGACCCAATACCGCTCTAGGCAATTGACCCAATACCTCTCTAGGCAATTGACCCAAAACCCCTCTAGGCAATTGACCCAATACCCCTGTAGGCAATTGACCCAATACCCCGGTAGGCAATTGACCCAATACCACTCTAGGCAATTGACCCAATACCCCTGTAGGCAATTGACCCAATACCCCTCTAGGCAATTGACCCAATACCCCTCTAGGCAATTGACCCAATACCCCTCTAGGCAATTGACCCAATACCCCTCTAGGCAATTGACCCAATACCCCTCTAGGCAATTGACCCAATACCCCTCTAGGCAATTGACCCAATACCCATCTAGGCAAATGATCCAATACCCCTATAGGCAATTGACCCAATACCCCTCTAGGCAATTGACCCAATACCCCTCTAGGCAATTGACCCAATACCCCTCTAGGCAATTGACCCAATACCCCTCTTGGCAATTGACCCAATACCCCTCTAGGCAATTGACCCAATACCCCTCTAGTCAATTGACCCAATACCCCTGTTGGCAATTGACCAAATACCCCTGTAGGTAATTGACCCAATACCCCTCTAGGCAATTGACCCAATACCCCTCTAGGCAATTGACCCAATACCCCTCTAGGCAATTGACCCAATACCCCTCTAGGCAATTGACCCAATACCCCTCTAGGCAATTGACCCAATACCCCTCTAGGCAATTGACCCAATACCCCCCTAGGCAATTGACCCAATACCCCTGTAGGCAATTGACCCAATACCCCTCTAGGCAATTGACCCAATACCCCTCTAGGCAATTGACCCAATACCCCTCTAGGCAATTTACCCAATACCCCTCTAGGCAATTGACCCAATACCCCTCTAGGCAATTGACCCAATACCCCTCTAGGCAATTGACCCAATACCCCTCTAGGCAATTGACCCAATACCCCTATATTGACCCAATACCCCTCTAGGCAATTGACCCAATACCCCTCTAGGCAATTGACCCAATACCCCTCTAGGCAATTGACCCAATACCTCTCTAGGCAATTGACCCAATACCCCTCTAGGCAATTGACCCAATACCCCTCTAGGCAATTGACCCAATACCCCTCTAGGCAATTGACCAAATACCCCTCTAGGCAATTGATCCAATACCCCTCTAGGCAATTGACCAAATACCCCTCTAGGCAATTGACCAAATACCCCTCTAGGCAATTGACCCAATACCCCTCTAGGCAATTGACTTAATACGCCTCTAGGCAATTGACCCAATACCCCTCTAGGCAATTGACCCAATACCCCTGTAGGCAATTGACCCAATACCCCTGTAGGCAAATGACCCAATACCCCTCTAGGCAATTGACCCAATACAACTTTAGGCAATTGACCAAATATCCCTCTAGGCAATTGACCCAATACCCCTCTAGGTAATTGACCCAATACCCCTCTAGGCAATTGACCCAATACCCCTCTAGGTAATTGACCCAATACCCCTCTCGGCAATTTACCCAATATCCCTCTAGGTAATTGACCAAATACCCCTCTAGGCAATTGACCCAATACCCTTCTGGCAAGTGACCCAATACCCCTCTAGGCAATTGACCCAATACCCATCTAGGCAATTAACCCAATACCACTCTAGGCAATTGACCCAATACCTCTCTAGGCAATTGACCCAATACCCCTCTAGGCAATTGACCCAATACCCCTCTAGGCAATTGACCCAATACCCCTGTAGTCAATTGACCCAATACCCCTGTAGGCAATTGACCCAATACCCCTCTAGGCAAATTTCCAAATACCCCTCTAAGCATTTGACCCAATACCCCTCTAGGCAATTGACCCAATACCCCTCTAGTCAATTGACCCAATACCCATCTAGGCAATTGACCCAATACCCCTCTAGGCAATTGACCCAATACCCCTCTAGGCAATTGACCCAATACCCTTCTAGGCAATTGACCCAATACCCCTCTAGGCAATTGACCCAATACCCCTCTATGCAATTGACCCAATACCCCTCTAGGCAATTGACCCAATACCCCTCTTGGCAATTGACCCAATACCCCTCTAGGTAATTGACCCGATACCCCTCTAGGCAATTGACCCAATACCCCTGTAGGCAATTGAACCAATACCCCTGTAGGCAATTGACCCAATATCCCTCTAGGCAATTGACCCAATACCCCTCTAGGCAATTGACCCAATACCCCTGTAGGCAATTGACCCAATACCCCTCTAGGCAATTGACCCAATACCCCTCTAGGCAATTGACCCAATACTCCTCTAGGCAATTGACCCAATACCCCTCTAGGCAATTGATCCAATACCCCTTTAGGCAATTGACCAAATACACCTCTAGTCAATTGACCCAATACCCTCTCTAAGCAATTGACCGAATACCTCTCTAGGCAATTGACCCAAAACCCCTCTAGGCAATTGACCCAATACCCCTCTAGGCAATTAACCCAATACCCCTTTAGGCAATTGACCCAATACCCCTCTAGGCAATTGACCCAATACCCCTCTAGGCAATTGACCCAATACCCCTCTAGGCAATTGATCCAATACCCCTTTAGGCAATTGACCAAATACCCCTCTAGTCAATTGACCCAATACCCTCTCTAAGCAATTGACCGAATACCTCTCTAGGCAATTGACCCAAAACCCCTCTAGGCAATTGACACAAAACCCCTCTAGGCAATTGACCAAAACCCCTCTAGGCAATTGACCCAATACCCCTGTAGGCAATTGACCCAATACCCCTGTAGGCAATTGACCCAATACCCCTGTAGGCAATTGACCCAATACCCCTGTAGGCAATTGACCCAATACCCCTCTAGGCAATTGACCCAATACCCCTCTAGGCAATTGACCCAATATCCCTCTAGGCAATTGACCCATTACCCCTCTAGGCAATTGACCCAATACCCCTCTAGGCAATTGTCCCAATACCCCTCTAGGCAATTGATCCAATACCCCTCTAGTCAATTGAACCAATACCCTCTCTAAGCAATTGACCCAATACCTCTCTAGGCAATTGACCCAATACCCCTCTAGGCAATTGACTTAATACTCCTCTAGGCAATTGACCCAATACCCTCTCTAAGCAATTGACCCAATACCTCTCTAGGCAATTGACCCAAAACCCCTCTAGGCAATTGACACAAAACCCCTCTAGGCAATTGACCAAATACCCCTGTAGGCAATTGACCCAATACCCCTCTAGGCAATTGACCCAATACCCCTGTAGTCAATTGACCCAATACCCCTGTAGGCAATTGACCCAATACCCCTCTAGGCAATTTTCCAAATACCCCTCTAAGCATTTGACCCAATACCCCTCTAGGCAATTGACCCAATACCCCTCTAGTCAATTGACCCAATACCCATCTAGGCAATTGACCCAATACCCCTCTAGGCAATTGACCCAATACCCCTCTAGGCAATTGACCCAATACCCTTCTAGGAAATTGACCCAATACCCCTCTAGGCAATTGACCCAATACCCCTCTAGGCAATTGACCCAATATCCCTCTAGGCAATTGACCCAATACCCCTATAGGCAATTGACCCAATACCCCTCTAGGCAATTGACCCAATATCCCTCTAGGCAATTGACCCAATACCCCTATAGGCAATTGACCCAATACCCATCTAGGCAATTGACCCAATACCCCTCTAGGCAATTGACCCAATACCCCTCTAGGCAATTGACCCAATACCCTTCTAGGAAATTGACCCAATACCCCTCTAGGCAATTGACCCAATACCCCTCTAGGCAATTGACCCAATATCCCTCTAGGCAATTGACCCAATACCCCTATAGGCAATTGACCCAATACCCCTCTAGGCAATTGACCCAATACCCCTCTAGGCAATTGACCCAATACCCCTCTAGGCAATTGACCCAATACCCCTCTAGGCAATTGACCCAATACCCCTGTAGGTAATTGACCCAATACCCCTCTAGGGAATTGACCCAATAACTCTCTAGGCAATTGACCCAATACCCCTCTAGGCAATTAACCCAATACCCCTCTAGGCAATTGACCCAATACCCCTCTAGGCAATTGACCCAATACCCCTGTAGGCAATTGACCCAATACCCCTGTAGGCAATTGACCCAATACCCCTCTAGGGAATTGACCCAATAACTCTCTAGGCAATTGACCCAATACCCCTCTAGGCAATTAACCCAATACCCCTCTAGGCAATTGACCCAATACCCCTCTAGGCAATTGACCCAATACCCCTGTAGGCAATTGACCCAATACCCCTATAGGCAATTGACCCAATACTCCTCTAGGGAATTGACCCAATAACTCTCTAGGCAATTGACCCAATACCCTTCTAGGCAATTGACCCAATACCCCTCTAGGCAATTGACCCAATACCCCTCTAGGCAATTGACCCAATACCCCTCTAGGCAATTGACCCAATACCCCTATATTGACCCAATACCCCTCTAGGCAATTGACCCAATACCCCTCTAGGCAATTGACCCAATACCCCTCTAGGCAATTGACCCAATACCTCTCTAGGCAATTGACCCAATACCCCTCTAGGCAATTGACCCAATACCCCTCTAGGCAATTGACCCAATACCCCTCTAGGCAATTGACCAAATACCCCTCTAGGCAATTGATCCAATACCCCTCTAGGCAATTGACCAAATACCCCTCTAGGCAATTGACCAAATACCCCTCTAGGCAATTGACCCAATACCCCTCTAGGCAATTGACTTAATACGCCTCTAGGCAATTGACCCAATACCCCTCTAGGCAATTGACCCAATACCCCTGTAGGCAATTGACCCAATACCCCTGTAGGCAAATGACCCAATACCCCTCTAGGCAATTGACCCAATACAACTTTAGGCAATTGACCAAATACCCCTCTAGGCAATTGACCCAATACCCCTCTAGGTAATTGACCCAATACCCCTCTAGGCAATTGACCCAATACCCCTCTAGGTAATTGACCCAATACCCCTCTCGGCAATTTACCCAATATCCCTCTAGGTAATTGACCAAATACCCCTCTAGGCAATTGACCCAATACCCTTCTGGCAAGTGACCCAATACCCCTCTAGGCAATTGACCCAATACCCATCTAGGCAATTAACCCAATACCACTCTAGGCAATTGACCCAATACCTCTCTAGGCAATTGACCCAATACCCCTCTAGGCAATTGACCCAATACCCCTCTAGGCAATTGACCCAATACCCCTGTAGTCAATTGACCCAATACCCCTGTAGGCAATTGACCCAATACCCCTCTAGGCAAATTTCCAAATACCCCTCTAAGCATTTGACCCAATACCCTTCTAGGCAATTGACCCAATACCCCTCTAGTCAATTGACCCAATACCCATCTAGGCAATTGACCCAATACCCCTCTAGGCAATTGACCCAATACCCCTCTAGGCAATTGACCCAATACCCTTCTAGGCAATTGACCCAATACCCCTCTAGGCAATTGACCCAATACCCCTCTATGCAATTGACCCAATACCCCTCTAGGCAATTGACCCAATACCCCTCTTGGCAATTGACCCAATACCCCTCTAGGTAATTGACCCGATACCCCTCTAGGCAATTGACCCAATACCCCTGTAGGCAATTGAACCAATACCCCTGTAGGCAATTGACCCAATATCCCTCTAGGCAATTGACCCAATACCCCTCTAGGCAATTGACCCAATACCCCTGTAGGCAATTGACCCAATACCCCTCTAGGCAATTGACCCAATACCACTCTAGGCAATTGACCCACTACTCCTCTAGGCAATTGACCCAATACCCCTCTAGGCAATTGATCCAATACCCCTTTAGGCAATTGACCAAATACACCTCTAGTCAATTGACCCAATACCCTCTCTAAGCAATTGACCGAATACCTCTCTAGGCAATTGACCCAAAACCCCTCTAGGCAATTGACCCAATACCCCTCTAGGCAATTAACCCAATACCCCTTTAGGCAATTGACCCAATACCCCTCTAGGCAATTGACCCAATACCCCTCTAGGCAATTGACCCAATACCCCTCTAGGCAATTGATCCAATACCCCTTTAGGCAATTGACCAAATACCCCTCTAGTCAATTGACCCAATACCCTCTCTAAGCAATTGACCGAATACCTCTCTAGGCAATTGACCCAAAACCCCTCTAGGCAATTGACACAAAACCCCTCTAGGCAATTGACCAAAACCCCTCTAGGCAATTGACCCAATACCCCTGTAGGCAATTGACCCAATACCCCTGTAGGTAATTGACCCAATACCCCTCTAGGCAATTGACCCAATACCCCTCTAGGCAATTGACCCAATAGCCCTCTAGGCAATTGACCCATTACCCCTCTAGGCAATTGACCCAATACCCCTCTAGGCAATTGTCCCAATACCCCTCTAGGCAATTGATCCAATACCCCTCTAGTCAATTGAACCAATACCCTCTCTAAGCAATTGACCCAATACCTCTCTAGGCAATTGACCCAATACCCCTCTAGGCAATTGACTTAATACTCCTCTAGGCAATTGACCCAATACCCTCTCTAAGCAATTGACCCAATACCTCTCTAGGCAATTGACCCAAAACCCCTCTAGTCAATTGACACAAAACCCCTCTAGGCAATTGACCAAATACCCCTGTAGGCAATTGACCCAATACCCCTCTAGGCAATTGACCCAATACCCCTGTAGTCAATTGACCCAATACCCCTGTAGGCAATTGACCCAATACCCCTCTAGGCAATTTTCCAAATACCCCTCTAAGCATTTGACCCAATACCCCTCTAGGCAATTGACCCAATACCCCTCTAGTCAATTGACCCAATACCCATCTTGGCAATTGACCCAATACCCCTCTAGGCAATTGACCCAATACCCCTCTAGGCAATTGACCCAATACCCTTCTAGGAAATTGACCCAATACCCCTCTAGGCAATTGACCCAATACCCCTCTAGGCAATTGACCCAATATCCCTCTAGGCAATTGACCCAATACCCCTATAGGCAATTGACCCAATACCCCTCTAGGCAATTGACCCAATACCCCTCTAGGCAATTGACCCAATACCCCTCTAGGCAATTGACCCAATACCCCTCTAGGCAATTGACCCAATACCCCTGTAGGTAATTGACCCAATACCCCTCTAGGGAATTGACCCAATAACTCTCTAGGCAATTGACCCAATACCCCTCTAGGCAATTAACCCAATACCCCTCTAGGCAATTGACCCAATACCCCTCTAGGCAATTGACCCAATACCCCTGTAGGCAATTGACCCAATACCCCTGTAGGCAATTGACCCAATACCCCTCTAGGGAATTGACCCAATAACTCTCTAGGCAATTGACCCAATACCCCTCTAGGCAATTAACCCAATACCCCTCTAGGCAATTGACCCAATACCCCTCTAGGCAATTGACCCAATACCCCTGTAGGCAATTGACCCAATACCCCTATAGGCAATTGACCCAATACCCCTCTAGTGAATTGACCCAATAACTCTCTAGGCAATTGACCCAATACCCCTCTAGGCAATTAACCCAATACCCCTCTAGGCAATTGACCCAATACCCCTCTAGGCAATTGACCCAATACCCCTGTAGGCAATTGACCCAATACCCCTCTAGGCAATTGACCCAATACCCCTCTAGGCAATTGACCCAATACCCCTCTAGGCAATTTACCCAATACCCCTCTAGGCAATTGACCCAATACCCCTCTAGGCAATTGACCCAATACCCCTCTAGGCAATTGACCCAATACCCCTCTAGGCAATTGACCCAATACCCCTATATTGACCCAATACCCCTCTAGGCAATTGACCCAATACCCCTCTTGGCAATTGACCCAATACCCCTCTAGGCAATTGACCCAATACCTCTCTAGGCAATTGACCCAATACCCCTCTAGGCAATTGACCCAATACCCCTCTAGGCAATTGACCCAATACCCCTCTAGGCAATTGACCAAATACCCCTCTAGGCAATTGATCCAATACCCCTCTAGGCAATTGACCAAATACCCCTCTAGGCAATTGACCAAATACCCCTCTAGGCAATTGACCCAATACCCCTCTAGGCAATTGACTTAATACGCCTCTAGGCAATTGACCCAATACCCCTCTAGGCAATTGACCCAATACCCCTGTAGGCAATTGACCCAATACCCCTGTAGGCAAATGACCCAATACCCCTCTAGGCAATTGACCCAATACAACTTTAGGCAATTGACCAAATACCCCTCTAGGCAATTGACCCAATACCCCTCTAGGTAATTGACCCAATACCCCTCTAGGCAATTGACCCAATACACCTCTAGGCAATTGACCCAATACCCCTCTCGGCAATTTACCCAATATCCCTCTAGGCAATTGACCAAATACCCCTCTAGGCAATTGACCCAATACCCCTCTAGGCAAGTGACCCAATACCCCTCTAGGCAATTGACCCAATACCCATCTAGGCAATTGACCCAATACCCCTCTAGGCAATTGACCCAATACCCTTCTAGGCAATTGACCCAATACCCCTCTAGGCAATTGACCCAATACCCCTCTAGGCAATTGACCCAATATCCCTCTAGGCAATTGACCCAATACCCCTCTAGGCAATTGACCCAATACCCTTCTAAGGAATTGACCCAATACCCCTCTAGGCAATTGACCCAATACCCCTCTAGGCAATTGACCCAATACCCCTCTAGGCAATTGACCCAATACCCCTGTAAGTAATTGACCCAATACCCCTCTAGGGAATTGACCCAATAACTCTCTAGGCAATTGACCCAATACCCCTCTAGGCAATTAACCCAATACCCCTCTAGGCAATTGACCCAATACCCCTCTAGGCAATTGACCCAATACCCCTGTAGGCAATTGACCCAATACCCCTGTAGGCAATTGACCCAATACCCCTCTAGGGAATTGACCCAATAACTCTCTAGGCAATTGACCCAATACCCCTCTAGGCAATTAACCCAATACCCCTCTAGGCAATTGACCCAATACCCCTCTAGGCAATTGACCCAATACCCCTGTAGGCAATTGACCCAATACCCCTCTAGGCAATTGACCCAATACTCCTCTAGGCAATTGACCCAATACCCCTCTAGGCAATTGATCCAATACCCCTTTAGGCAATTGACCAAATACCCCTCTAGTCAATTGACCCAATACCCTCTCTAAGCAATTGACCGAATACCTCTCTAGGCAATTGACCCAAAACCCCTCTAGGCAATTGACCCAATTCCCCTCTAGGCAATTGACTCAATACCCCTTTAGGCAATTGACCCAATACCCCTCTAGGCAATTGACCCAATACCCCTCTAGGCAATTGACCCAATACCCCTCTAGGCAATTGATCCAATACCCCTTTAGGCAATTGACCAAATACCCCTCTAGTCAATTGACCCAATACCCTCTCTAAGCAATTGACCGAATACCTCTCTAGGCAATTGACCCAAAACCCCTCTAGGCAATTGACACAAAACCCCTCTAGGCAATTGACCAAAACCCCTCTAGGCAATTGACCCAATACCCCTGTAGGCAATTGACCCAATACCCCTGTAGGCAATTGACCCAATACCCCTCTAGGCAATTGACCCAATACCCCTCTAGGCAATTGACCCAATAGCCCTCTAGGCAATTGACCCATTACCCCTCTAGGCAATTGACCCAATTCCCCTCTAGGCAATTGACCCAATACCCCTCTAGGCAATTGATCCAATACCCCTCTAGTCAATTGAACCAATACCCTCTCTAAGCAATTGACCCAATACCTCTCCAGGCAATTGACCCAATACCCCTCTAGGCAATTGACTTAATACTCCTCTAGGCAATTGACCCAATACCCTCTCTAAGCAATTGACCCAATACCTCTCTAGGCAATTGACCCAAAACCCCTCTAGGCAATTGACACAAAACCCCTCTAGGCAATTGACCAAATACCCCTGTAGGCAATTGACCCAATACCCCTCTAGGCAATTGACCCAATACCCCTGTAGTCAATTGACCCAATACCCCTGTAGGCAATTGACCCAATACCCCTCTAGGCAATTTTCCAAATACCCCTCTAAGCATTTGACCCAATACCCCTCTAGGCAATTGACCCAATACCCCTCTAGTCAATTGACCCAATACCCATCTAGGCAATTGACCCAATACCCCTCTAAGCAATTGACCCAATACCCCTCTAGGCAATTGACCCAATACCCTTCTAGGCAATTGACCCAATACCCCTCTAGGCAATTGACCCAATACCCCTCTAGGCAATTGACCCAATATCCCTCTAGGCAATTGACCCAATACCCCTATAGGCAATTGACCCAATACCCCTCTAGGCAATTGACCCAATACCCCTCTAGGCAATTGACCCAATACCCCTCTAGGCAATTGACCCAATACCCCTCTAGGCAATTGACCCAATACCCCTGTAGGTAATTGACCCAATACCCCTCTAGGGAATTGACCCAATAACTCTCTAGGCAATTGACCCAATACCCCTCTAGGCAATTAACCCAATACCCCTCTAGGCAATTGACGCAATACCCCTCTAGGCAATTGACCCAATACCCCTGTAGGCAATTGACCCAATACCCCTATAGGCAATTGACCCAATACCCCTCTAGGGAATTGACCCAATAACTCTCTAGGCAATTGACCCAATACCCCTCTAGGCAATTAACCCAATACCCCTCTAGGCAATTGACCCAATACCCCTCTAGGCAATTGACCCAATACCCCTGTAGGCAATTGACCCAATACCCCTATAGGCAATTGACCCAATACCCCTCTAGGGAATTGACCCAATAACTCTCTAGGCAATTGACCCAATACCCCTCTAGGCAATTAACCCAATACCCCTCTAGGCAATTGACCCAATACCCCTCTAGGCAATTGACCCAATACCCCTGTAGGCAATGGACCCAATACCCCTCTAGGCAATTGACCCAATACCCCTCTAGGCAATTGACCCAATACCCCTCTAGGCAATTTACCCAATACCCCTCTAGGCAATTGACCCAATACCCCTCTAGGCAATTGACCCAATACCCCTCTAGGCAATTGACCCAATACCCCTCTAGGCAATTGACCCAATACCCCTATATTGACCCAATACCCCTCTAGGCAATTGACCCAATACCCCTCTAGGCAATTGACCCAATACCCCTCTAGGCAATTGACCCAATACCTCTCTAGGCAATTGACCCAATACCCCTCTAGGCACTTGACCCAATACCCCTCTAGGCAATTGACCCAATACCCATCTAGGCAATTGACCAAATACCCCTCTAGGCAATTGATCCAATACCCCTCTAGGCAATTGACCAAATACCCCTCTAGGCAATTGACCAAATACCCCTCTAGTCAATTGACCCAATACCCCTCTAGGCAATTGACTTAATACGCCTCTAGGCAATTGACCCAATACCCCTCTAGGCAATTGACCCAATACCCCTGTAGGCAATTGACCCAATACCCCTGTAGGCAAATGACCCAATACCCCTCTAGGCAATTGACCCAATACAACTTTAGGCAATTGACCAAATACCCCTCTAGGCAATTGACCCAATACCCCTCTAGGTAATTGACCCAATACCCCTCTAGGCAATTGACCCAATACCCCTCTAGGCAATTGACCCAATACCCCTCTCGGCAATTTACCCAATATCCCTCTAGGCAATTGACCAAATACCCCTCTAGGCAATTGACCCAATACCCCTCTAGGCAAGTGACCCAATACCCCTCTAGGCAATTGACCCAATACCCATCTAGGCAATTGACCCAATACCCCTCTAGGCAATTGACCCAATACCCCTCTAGGCAATTGACCCAATACCCTTCTAGGCAATTGACCCAATACCCCTCTAGGCAATTGACCCAATACCCCTCTAGGCAATTGACCCAATATCCCTCTAGGCAATTGACCCAATACCCCTCTAGGCAATTGACCCAATACCCTTCTAAGCAATTGACCCAATACCCCTCTAGGCAATTGACCCAATACCCCTCTAGGCAATTGACCCAATACCCCTCTAGGCAATTGACCCAATACCCCTGTAGGTAATTGACCCAATACCCCTCTAGGGAATTGACCCAATAACTCTCTAGGCAATTGACCCAATACCCCTCTAGGCAATTAACCCAATACCCCTCTAGGCAATTGACCCAATACCCCTCTAGGCAATTGACCCAATACCCCTGTAGGCAATTGACCCAATACCCCTGTAGGCAATTGACCCAATACCCCTCTAGGGAATTGACCCAATAACTCTCTAGGCAATTGACCCAATACCCCTCTAGGCAATTAACCCAATACCCCTCTAGGCAATTGACCCAATACCCCTCTAGGCAATTGACCCAATACCCCTGTAGGCAATTGACCCAATACCCCTCTAGGCAATTGACCCAATACCCCTCTAGGCAATTGACCCAATACCCCTCTAGGCAATTTACCCAATATCCCTCTAGGCAATTGACCCAATACCCCTCTAGGCAATTGACCCAATACCCCTCTAGGCAATTGACCCAATACCCCTCTAGGCAATTGACCCAATACCCCTATATTGACCCAATACCCCTCTAGGCAATTGACCCAATACCCCTCTAGGCAATTGACCCAATACCCCTCTAGGCAATTGACCCAATACCTCTCTAGGCAATTGACCCAATACCCCTCTAGGCAATTGACCCAATACCCCTCTAGGCAATTGACCCAATACCCCTCTAGGCAATTGACCAAATACCCCTCTAGGCAATTGATCCAATACCCCTCTAGGCAATTGACCAAATACCCCTCTAGGCAATTGACCAAATACCCCTCTAGGCAATTGACCCAATACCCCTCTAGGCAATTGACTTAATACGCCTCTAGGCAATTGACCCAATACCCCTCTAGGCAATTGACCCAATACCCCTGTAGGCAATTGACCCAATACCCCTGTAGGCAAATGACCCAATACCCCTCTAGGCAATTGACCCAATACAACTTTAGGCAATTGACCAAATACCCCTCTAGGCAATTGACCCAATACCCCTCTAGGTAATTGACCCAATACCTCTCTAGGCAATTGACCCAATACCCCTCTAGGCAATTGACCCAATACCCCTCTCGGCAATTTACCCAATATCCCTCTAGGCAATTGACCAAATACCCCTCTAGGCAATTGACCCAATACCCCTCTAGGCAAGTGACCCAATACCCCTCTAGGCAATTGACCCAATACCCATCTAGGCAATTAACCCAATACCACTCTAGGCAATTGACCCAATACCTCTCTAGGCAATTGACCCAATACCCCTCTAGGCAATTGACCCAATACCCCTCTAGGCAATTGACCCAATACCCCTGTAGTCAATTGACCCAATACCCCTGTAGGCAATTGTCCCAATACCCCTCTAGGCAATTTTCCAAATACCCCTCTAAGCATTTGACCCAATACCCCTCTAGGCAATTGACCCAATACCCCTCTAGTCAATTGACCCAATACCCATTTAGGCAATTGACCCAATACCCCTCTAGGCAATTGACCCAATACCCCTCTAGGCAATTGACCCAATACCCTTCTAGGCAATTGACCCAATACCCCTCT
This sequence comes from Lampetra fluviatilis, assembly GCF_964198595.1. NCBI lineage: Eukaryota > Metazoa > Chordata > Hyperoartia > Petromyzontiformes > Petromyzontidae > Lampetra > Lampetra fluviatilis. The sequence goes on from NC_136278.1 coordinate 17,392,402, forward strand.
AGGCAATTGACCCAATACCCCTCTAGGCAATTGACCCAATATCCCTCTAGGCAATTGACCCAATACCCTTCTAGGCAATTGACCCAATACCCCTCTATGCAATTGACCCAATACTCCTCTAGGCAATTGACCCAATACCCCTCTTGGCAATTGACCCAATACCCCTCTAGGTAATTGACCCGATACCCCTCTAGGCAATTGACCCAATACCCCTGTAGGCAATTGAACCAATACCCCTGTAGGCAATTGACCCAATATCCCTCTAGGCAATTGACCCAATACCCCTCTAGGCAATTGACCCAATACCCCTGTAGGCAATTGACCCAATACCCCTCTAGGCAATTGACCCAATACCCCTCTAGGCAATTGACCCAATACTCCTCTAGGCAATTGACCCAATACCCCTCTAGGCAATTGATCCAATACCCCTTTAGGCAATTGACCAAATACCCCTCTAGTCAATTGACCCAATACCCTCTCTAAGCAATTGACCGAATACCTCTCTAGGCAATTGATATAGGGTAAGTTATGGGTGACGTGAGTGGGTGTGTTGTGTGGGAGTGAATAGACGAGTGGTTGGGAGGGTGAGTGGTTGGGTGAGTGGGTTAGAGATTGATTGGGTGAGTTAGTGGTTGGGTGGCTGAGTGAGTGGGTGAATGGGTTAGAGATTGAGTGGATGGTGGGTGGTTGGGTGAATGAGTGGGTGGGTGGGTTTGTGAATGGTTGAGGTGAGTGAGTAGGTGGGTCAGTGCGTGAGTGGGTGCGGGAGTGGGTGAGAGGTGGGTTGGTGAGTTGGTGAGAGGATGAATGAATTGGTGGGTTAGAGATTGAGTGGGTGGCATGGTAAGTGGGTGGGTAAGGTAGTAGGTGGGTTGGTAGCTTAATGGGTGTGTGAGTGGGTGGGTGAATAGGTGAGTGGATAGGTGCATGGTTTAGTGGGTGGATGAATAAGTGAGTGGGCGGGTGAGTGGATTGTTGTGTGAATGTGTGGGTGTTTGAGTTATTGGGTAGATGGGTGTGTGAATATGGGAGGTTGAGTGGGTGAGTTTGTGTGTTCGTGGGTGGGTGAGTCGGAGAATGAGGCACCATGGTGCCAAGATGTTAACTACCTCGCCTAGTATCCCAGCCCTTCCGCTTGTATATTTGGAGTTTCTATGTTCTCCCCGTGGTTGCGTGGAATTTTCTCCAGGTTGTCCCTCTACATTTGAACATGCATTTATATAATTTGGTTGCTATAACATTCTACGTGAAAAGCCACTTAATTGAACTGTCATTTGTGCTGAGGTGGCTTCCGACAAAGATCTATATAGCTCAGGGCCTTACCCAGTAAAATTAAAAATAAATTAACATTCGTTTATTGTGTGGATGAGTGGATGCGTGGGTGGATGAGTGAGTGGATTGGTTGATGGGTGTATGTACACGTACACAGATGTGTAAATCCACACACGTGCATATAGAATTGAAAAACCATCACGGAGCATAAACCATCATGTAAACTCCAGTCATCCTCGCAGCGGAATTTGGATAGCCATAAAACAACGACGGTCAACCGCATTGTGCGCTTTCAGATGCGCTTCTGCGGCCATCTGGAACACTCTTCCTTCCAATATTAATTTCTTTAGAACTGTTGTTTTGTGATTATTTTGTTGTCTTTCCTCCGCACATCCGATTAGCACGGTTGGCTACGTACAGTGCGAAAGAAGTTCAACATACATACAAACACAGATGTATAAATAAATGACGCATGAAACGCAACTGGAGCGCGTGCAGCACCTTTTTGTAGATGGCACCGATGACGCCGTTGCGCACCTGCATCCCGAACAGGAAGCAGCGCTGGAAGTGTAGTACCGTTGAGGACGCGTGGACACCCGAGTAGAGGCACACGTATTTATTTCACAACAGTCACTGGGGACATACAGTACTGGAGGGGGTATCGGCCCCCTCACCTGGATAGCTGGGAACACACGGCTAGCTACCCCTAGCCTGCCTCCTAATCCTCCAATTACTGGGCTAGGGGAGGCTGTCTGGCCCGACACTGGTCAGTCGGGCTACGGTACCCGGAGTCCCAGAGTCCTGGCTCTGGTTCACGGGACCACGCCGCTGGCTCGGTCCTGCGCGGCCCTGACAAGGGCGGCGTCCCAGGGGAGTCCAGGGCTCTAGCTAGGCAGTCTTCGGTCTTCAAGAGTTTACTTAAACATTCTGCCCCGAGCCCTCTGACACATCCCCCTTTATACTCCACCCCCGCTGAGGGGTGGGGCCCCGGGCTGCCTGGTGCGGACGTCGTTGAGAGCACCCCCCCCGTGCACTCACGTAGCCCCGCCCACTGTGTTTGTTTCCCATAAGCTGCCATGCATAACGGCTCTCTCTCTAACACCCCTACACATACAGCTCCTCCGTAACACCCCTACATCACCCCCCCCTGTACAGCTCGCAGCCGTCCCGGCTGCAACCTTGACAATAAAAGTTTATTCACCCCTCGATCCCCCAGCGTGTGCCTCATTTTTACAACAATAACGCAACGAGAAGAACAACAGGAAGGGAAAATAACCTGACGCACCCCACCCCCGAATAAATACGAAATCCGTACAACCAACGTATATACATTTTTTTCAGGAAACCCCCCAGCACACACACAACACACAGCGAACACAACATTCGTACAATGCAATGTGCCAGGAGCACACCACCGACGCCGCACACAGTGAGCATAACATGTGAACGTACACAGGAAAAAAAATATTTCAAAAAAAAAAAAAATCTTTTTTTCCTTTTTTTTCCCCATTTTCACTCCGTGCGTCACAAGAGTCTGCGCATTTTTGCGCGCGTCCTCGCCGCAGGCCCGTCACACGGGATAACCCCGGCCGGCAGGCCATCGGGTGGCAAGTGTCCATCTTTGAGTGAGTCTGTTGTTGACGTCGCAAGACCCTCGGCATCCCCCGTGGGGGTCGTCGGGCGTGAGCCCGTCACTCCCGGTGCACCTGGGGGCGGGACAGCCGGCAACGCGTCAGGCGAGAGCAGCGGAGACGAACTCTTTGAGTCGGTCGCCCCCCCACATGTTTGGCCACGCGCGTGTGTAGTGGGACCTCGCACCGCAACGAAGGGTTTGAGCCTGGAGGGGTGTACAAACCACCGGCGCTTCCCCCATTTAATTCGTACGCACTGAGGTCTCAGGACCTCAACCACCTCGACGGGGCCCCGCCACGGCCGCACCAGTTTTGAGGAGGTCGCGAGCGGTACCTGGGGACAGTGCAGCCATGCCCTGTCCCCCGGCTTCCACTGTAGCACATGCGCGCGACCCAGTCTGAGGCGCTCATTAGCCCTCTGCCGCATGTCAGAATTTTGCATGGCAGCATCCCGCGCCTCTGTCAATTTTTCCAGGTTAAATTTAACATGTTCGGCCAATTGAGTTTTTCCCTGTGGCGCTGGGATCTGCAGCTGGGCCCGAACAGGTGGGTCAGGTTTGCGGCCATACATAAGGAAGAAGGGGGAAAATCCCGTGGCAGCATGGGGGGCCAATCTGTATGCTGCCAGGACCCCCGGAATTTTCAAGTCCCAATCTGTCTGTGAGTCCGAAACCTGCTGTGACAACATCGACGTGATGGTACGATGCAACCGCTCGACCATCCCGTCGGTTTGTGGGTGATATGGAGAGGTCCGAATCTTTTTCGTGCCCAGGTTCTCACAGACCTGTTGAAGCAATTTGCCAGAAAAATTTTTACCCTGGTCGGTCAGCAGCCGCTCGGGAGCACCTTTGTCAAGGACATATCCCTGGACAAAGGCCTCCACGATGGCTGCTGCCGACTGGTTGGCCAGGGGCCAGGCCATAGGCCAGCGCGTGAAGTACTCCACCCCGGTTAACAAATATCTATTTCCCCTGGGGGTGGCGGGGAACGGTCCCAGAATATCCAGCGCGACAAGTTCGTTCACTCGGGAGACCCTGATAGACTGCAGGGGCGGGTTCGACTCCCTAGCTGGTGGTTTCCGCTGCGCACACCTAGGGCACGACCCTAACAGATCCCCGACATCCCTTGTCATGCCCGGCCAAAAAAAATCAAGTTGGAGCAAGGCCAGGGTCTTTTGGGTTCCCAGGTGGAGGAGGCGCTCGTGAGCGGCCCACACCACCCTACCCCGTAACCCCGAAGGGACCACCAGCCGGTGTCGATGGGATTTCCCATCCCAATGCATTAACAACCCACCGAGCATTTCCCATGCGTCGGCATCACCCCTCCCCCGCCCCCGGTCCCCGACGCGGCGGCGCAACGCAAGGAGGGAGGTATCTTCCATCTGCAACCGCCCCCATTCCGTGGCAGGCAACCCCAACAGGGAATCAGATCCCTGTTGTGCGATGGAATTCGTCATTGACGCTGCGTCGTCAGCAGCCGCCAAGACCGGAACAGGCATTTCACCAGGATGCCTGCACCGACCCGACCCCAGGAGGCATGCGCATTCGGGGGTGGTTGGCATGCGCGACAGAGCGTCCGCGTTGGTGTGGCGAACGCCCTTACGGTACGTGGTCTCAAAATCAAAATCCTGGAGAACCTCCAGCCATCGAGACAATTGTCCCGATGGTTGTTGGACTCGCAGGGCGTACTGTAGCGCCGCATGGTCTGTACGGACGGTGAAACGCTGCCCGTACAAATATGGCCGGTACTGCTGGATGAAATAGACAATTGCCAGCAGTTCCCGACGGGTGACACAATATCGTTGCTCCGCTGGAGACAACACTCGACTACCGTACGCGACCACCCGTTCCACGCCCTCAACCACCTGGGAAAGCACGCCCCCAATACCTGTGTTGCTCGCGTCGGTATCGAGCACAAAGGGTTTTGAAAAATCGGGATAAACCAGGGGAGGGGCATTAACCAGAGCGTCCCGAAGGGAGCGGAACGCAGCCTCCTCCTCCTGTCCCCAATGGAAGCGGACCCCCTTTGACGTCAAAGCGTGCAGGGGCTTAGCAATGGTGGCAAAGTCCGCGACAAAGCGTTGGTAATATGACGCGAAACCAACGAAGCTCCTGACCTCTCCCACCGAGGTGGGAGTCGGCCAGGAGCTGACGCACTGCGTTTTGGCGCGATCGGTAGCAATACCCGAGCGTCCCACGATGTGCCCCAAATAACGTACCGATTCGCGCAATAAATGACACTTTTGGGGTTTAAATTTCAAATTAGCAGCCCGCATTTTGAGGAAAACGGCCCGCAACCTCTGGAGATGCTCGTCAAATGTTCTGCTAAAGACGATAACGTCATCCAAATAGATTAAACACGAATCCCACTGCAATCCAGCCAAAACCAATTCCATCAATCGCTGGAAAGTCGCCGGCGCCAAGTGTAATCCCATCGGCAACCGGTTAAATTGGAAGAGACCATGTGGTGTACGGAATGCAGTTTTAGGCTTAGATTCATCGTCTAGAGGAAGCTGCCAGAATCCCGAAAGCAAATCCAATGTGGAGAAGAATCGCGCCCCCGCCAAGGCGTCCAGCGATTCGTCAATACGGGGAAGCGGGTATGCATCAGCAACGGAAATTTTGTTGAGGCGGCGAAAATCGACGCAAAACCGCAACGATCCATCCTGTTTCTTAACCAGAACGATCGGCGCTCCCCACGGGCTGGTAGAGGGAGAAATGATGTCGGCGGCTAACATGTCATCAACAGCCGATTTGACATGGTCCTTCTCGGCGGGACTCAGCCGGAAGGGATTTTGGCGTATGGGCGCGCTGTCACCCGTATCAATATGGTGACGCAGCAAATGGGTACAGCCTAAATCGAATTTGTTCTGACTGAACACGTCGGCAAATTCGCGCAGGAGTGTCCTAAGTTTTTGACGCTCTACATCCGACAGGTCCGTCAATCCCGCACAAAGCGCCTCAAGCCACCCTTCATCGGTGTCCGAATGTGGAAACGGCAGAGTGGCAGTGCCAACGTGATTCGCGACAGGTTCCTCGCAGGGCACCGGCGTTGCGTGAGCAAGCACGGTCCCTTGAGGAATTACCACGGCCTGCGACCCCACATTGAGGACCGCGATGAAAGGGTCCCCGTCCCCCCTTACGATGGTCTGGGCGGGAATTAAATGCGGCCCGCTAACCCCGGCCCTAGATGGCCCCAGCAGGACACCCTGGTCCCCAACACCCTTAGCGAAGGGCCTACGAAGTTTTAGGGGCACCAACATTTGTGCCCCCGGCGGCACGCAAACCGTTTGAACGACAAACGCCGGTACCGTCGCGAACGCCGACCGAGCCGCAGTAGGGGAAGGCAAAAACGCCATCCGTCGTCCCGACGGGAGCTCAATGCAACCTTGATCAATCAAAATCCGAATTGGCATTTTGCCCAAGAAGTCCGTCCCCAGCAGGCACGGAACCGCCAGCGAGGAGGAAACAAAAATGGGGCCGGACAATTTAATATCACCGATCGAAATTTGTGCGCGAATCTGACCCATGATACCCAATGAGCCCCCGTTAGCAGCGTAGAATGGGACATTAACCGGTAGCAAAGGACGATTCTGGACGGGGAGAATGTTGTATATGAGTTCCGAAATGATAGTCGCCGACGCTCCTGTATCGACGAGGATACGCACTTCGACCCCGTCAATGTGCCCTACTACGGCCGACGACCCCGACGACGCCGCCACAACGCGGTGGGCCAACACGGACCACTGCCTGGGTTCGATTTGGGTCCCCATAGTGGTGCGTGTTGGCCCGACGGTGCGCAATGTTGGCCCCCCGTTCGTTGCGGTGTGCTTGTGTGTAACGGGTGTGTGCTTTGGCCAAACATGTGGGGTGCCGCGACTCGCCAGGTCATGTTGATGGAGCTTGGAAGGAGGAGGAGGGCCGGCGTCCCGGCGAGGCGTCGTCCCCCGCTGTCGAGGAGAGCGGCACCCCGAGGCGACGTGGCCCCGGATGCCGCAGTTATAGCAGCGCGGGAGCGCAGGCGGTGATGACGGACGGTCAGAGCGGCCCGACCCATCCCGGCCCGCCCGTACTCCCACCCTCTACTGCTGTCGGAAGTCGGCGGCGTATACCTCCTCCGTCGGGGGGGTGACGGCAGCCACCGTACGCCCGGCCGCTGCCCTGCTGGCCTTCCGTCGCTGTGACAGGAGGTTAGCGTGGAGGAGCCGCGCCACCTGGAGGGAACCCATCTCCGTGTCCTCCTGTGCGACGATGGCGATGTCCAGGTCGTCCGCCAGCAGAATAATTTTCTCAGTGACCATCGCGTCCACGCCTTGGTCATCCATACGAGGGAAGGCCGTCTTTGCCAACGCCAGAAGGCTCGTACGGTAGGCGAGGGGCGACTCCTTTTCACCCCGCTGGCGATCGTAAAATCGCTGTCTGCATTCCGCCGAAGGTCCGTAGACCCCAGCCAGCAACTGCAGCGCCATCTGAAGAGTGGAGCGCTTGTCCCTCGGTGCCGACGTAAGAGCGGCGAGGGCGTCGCCGTCGAGGAGCGCCGGCAGCGCGCAGAGGGCTTCGGCGTCCGACCACCCCGCCATTTCTTGGTGCGCGAGGAAGCGCCGCTGGAACCCTCCCCAGTCGCCCTCCTCAGCTACAAACTCTTTCAGCGGGGGCAGCCTTTGGCGTAGCGCAGCGATCGCCGTGGAGGCCCGCGCTTTGCTGTCCCCGCAACTCAGCTGAGCGTCGGCACGAACGACAGATGGAATCGCCTGTCGCGCTGATGGTGACGCTCCGTCCGTTGGTGGTGACGCGGCAGCCCCTGCGAGGCCGATGTCGGACCCCAGGTTGAGGCTGGCCACGCCCTCGGCAGCTGCTGCGGCGATGGCGGGAGATTCAAAGTTGTAGTCAGTAGAAATGGCGGGAAGGCGCAACGGCCGTCCTCGCCCCGCGGCGGTCCAGCAGCCCCCAGCCGAGTGATGCTCTCGAGTGTGGCGGCAGCAGCATACAGCAGCTCCGCCAGCCTCGCGTGCACCAGCCGAAGTCCGTCGGATGGCGACTCCCCTTCCTCCCGATGCCCGGTAAGGATGCATTCGGCCCCGGCTGCTCGTTGCCTCCATCAGCCGTCTCTGGCACCGCACTTCCCGCGGTGTCCTCCGCCTCCTGCACCCCGGCCCGAGCTGTTCGGCGCGTGTCCATGTTCGTTGTTGTTCACTTCTGTCACCAGATGTAGTACCGTTGAGGACGCGTGGACACCCGAGTAGAGGCACACGTATTTATTTCACAACAGTTACTGGGGACATACAGTACTGGAGGGGGTATCGGCCCCCTCACCCGGATAGCTGGGAACACACGGCTAGCTACCCCTAGCCTGCCTCCTAATCCTCCAATTACTGGGCTAGGGGAGGCTGTCTGGCCCGACACTGGTCAGTCGGGCTACGGTACCCGGAGTCCCAGAGTCCTGGCTCTGGTTCACGGGACCACGCCGCTGGCTCGGTCCTGCGCGGCCCTGACAAGGGCGGCGTCCCAGGGGAGTCCAGGGCTCTAGCTAGGCAGTCTTCGGTCTTCAAGAGTTTACTTAAACATTCTGCCCCGAGCCCTCTGACACATCCCCCTTTATACTCCACCCCCGCTGAGGGGTGGGGCCCCGGGCTGCCTGGTGCGGACGTCGTTGAGAGCACCCCCCCCCGTGCACTCACGTAGCCCCGCCCACTGTGTTTGTTTCCCATAAGCTGCCATGCATAACGGCTCTCTCTCTAACACCCCTACACATACAGCTCCTCCGTAACACCCCTACAGAAGTACTGCTGCAGCACCGACTGCACGAGTGCCGTGACAAACAGCAGGATGGCGTAGAAGTATCCTTTCCATCACGTCCTGGTCCTCCGTGAACCCAATCAGCAACCTGCAACGTCGAGCACAGCACAGCCAAGGCAGTCAACGGAGGTGCCCTTTTCTCTCGCAGTTCAAAAGCATTCTAAAAATAATGTCGTCTATCATTAATAATAGTAATACAAATACCGTGTATGTGTGTATGTTGAACTTATTTAGTGCCGTTCGTAGCCAACCGTGCTGATCGGAGGCGCGAATTAAATGCAAAGCAGCAAATTAGAAGAACGCTTAATTGCATCGCGCAATTTGGCAATTGTCAGTTTTCTTTCATGAAGACTAAACGAATATTTGTAATCACGTGCAACATTGCAATCACCCTTTGGGTTGACAACCTGCATTGTGCATCTAAGAGCTGGACACAATTGTTACTTCACACGGTCAGAATGGACAGCTCACCTAAGTCTGAGGTCACGTGTTTAATTTATCATTTTTGGCATTTCTATACGTTTCTGCTTCTCCGGAGAGCACGGTTGGCTATGCATGTCGTGAAAGAAGTTCAACGTACGCACACAAACACGTACAAACAATGCGAAAACACTGATGCAAAACGACTCCTCGCGGAAGCCGACGTACTTGAGGATCTGCAGGCTCACGAAGGTGAGCAGGTCGTAGATGAGCTTAAAGATTCCTAACCCGAGCAGGACCCAGCCGTACGTGAAGAACAGGGCGCGCAGGAGGGACGGGTCCAATTTTCCCCGCTTGTCGCTCTTCTTCTTCTTGTTGCTCTTTTTCTTGCCGCCGTCCGTTTGGATAGGCTCCTGTGGCAGTATTTAGGGCACCTCCGGTGAGCACGATTAGCCACGTGCGGTGTGAAAGAAGTTACACATACAGTCTGTTCTCCTATAACGTGGTAGTAGTTGCGTTCCTGAAGAACACTGCGTAATGTAAAAATCGCGTAATGATAAATAATATATGATATAAAGGGGTAAAGCACAGTGCGCGATAACAAATTAGATGCGTACGGCAGGCTGAATAAAAACTGCAATGCGTGGGTAGCGTCTATAAGCATCCAGCAGCATCCTGCCTTGTGTGAGGCTACGCCAATGGCTTATTCCTACTCGCGCAACGTAGTTCTGGTCACTTCATCGCATTATATCTAATTTGCATCCGCGGTATCAAAAATCTGTTCCCTCCTACATTCATCACGTTTTATCCAATTCACATCCAAATTACAAAAAATACGTTCCCTCATACATTTGTAGTGGTATAGCGCTGGCTGCTGGCGGAAAAGGGTAACTGTGGTGTACGGCAGTACTCAGGTCAGCAGGCCACGATAGACGCGAGAGGGGACATCTCGGGGAAAGGTCACAGAAGGGGCCCATTGGGGAGCCCCAGGATCCCGCGAGTTGGTTCCAGAAGGGGGGCGTCGCTGGGCCGGAGCAAGGCCACGCTGGGAGTATAAGAGGGGGCCCTGAGCGGGAGCTGGAAGTGGGATCCCCGTCGTGCTGTTCAAGTCTATCGTTGTCACCATCTCGTCGTCGTCACCATCTCCTCGTCGTCTTCTCCGTCGTCACCATCCCGGGGCGCTGTTAGTCAGACAGCCTACCAACTGTTCTAACTAAGCAGTGCTGCCAACAATAGACGGTCGTAATAATAATAGTGTGCACCCACGTACGGTGTATGTTACTACGATGGTGCTTGTTAATAAAATAAGTGCCTCCAAGTGTTACTGTCTCTGAGTTGAGTCACTACACATTCATCGCATTATATCCAATTCACATCCGCGGTATAAAAAAATGTATTCCTTCACACGTTATATCCAAATATTGGGGGGCCCCCACCTTACCGATTGTCATACCCACTGACGGATGGCCCCGCTGGTGATCGATGAAGCTTGCGACGCATGCGCCTACTCCTCACGCCCCCTCCTCACCATGGCCAGTGCCTCGGTGCTCTTGCCCATGCCGTTGGCGCCAAGGGAGGGCGATGCGGGGAGCTCCTGCTGCTGTTTCTTCTGTGTCCGCTCCAGCTCCCAGTTGAGGTTGAAGTCGGAGAATATTCGCTCGGCTTTGTCCTCCTCGTTGAGCCCCCAGAGGTCTTCCACCTCCAGCGGCTTCTCGTACCCATGGTACACCATGCTAGGCCACAGGTGGACTCGGTTACACATAACAAACGGTAAAGGTGCAGCCCTGCAATATCCCGCTCGCACCGCTGCTGACGGAAAGGGTTTTCACTTCGAAGGAGCTTTTGAGGGCATTTTGGTCTACTTCACGCGGGCCAGATGTCTTTGAAGAGGTGGGAGTTACCCACACTGTACCCCACCACACGCGACCTGCCGATCGACCAACTGCGGTGAACCCATTTAAACTACCGAGGATTCCGGACCGAGATGGAAGGATTTTAAAAAGCTTGCCCACTCTTTCTAGTGCCGCACTAGCCACACCTCCGATTGGCACGGTTGGCTACGTAAGGTGCGAAAGAAGTTCAACATACGTGTGAGGGGATAACGGTCTATCCTATACAGACGGAACAGGTAAGATTCACATTTTTGTTGTGGCACTTCCTCGACACCCACAGGAAGGGAGTTTCACAACATTTGTTGCGATCCACCAACTCCCCAAGTGTGCCCACACCACAAAATACACAGCTAAGTGTTACATTATGGCAGCATCGCTATTTCTCATGGTAAATTGTTATAGTTTAAGGATCTGGAGGCCGGGCAACCTCTATTATTGTGCAGTTAATTATTTGATATTGTAGTCCATTTAACGAGGCTATCTACAGATTCATCGAAACATTAACTGAACCTCACACTTCCCTACATTTCATTAAACAATCCTCAAATGCTACTTTGTGAAAGAACATGCATTTTACAATAATGTTCGACTTGTAACGTGCTGAAACAGTTTCTGCTCGTCCTTGTAGAGAGAGAACGACTCGGAGCCACGAGGAGTCACCGCAGACAAGAGGTGAGGCAGCCAAGCAATGTGCCAGTGCCAACAATTGCCCAAAACTCTGCGGTCTCAACTAAACAAAACTTTTTATTTCACCAGGTAAGGCCCACTGAGCTATGCAGCTCTTTATTCAGAAGCGACCTGGCTATCACAAATGATAGCTTGATGAAGTGGCTTGTCATGTCCCTCCAGTAGCACTCCACTTCCCCTTACCCCACACCCCCTCTCGATCTCTCCTCCCTGGCTCCTCCCCCCTCTCTTACCTATATAGCCTCTTGTCACGGCAACCCTTTTGCCCACTTCAGCAATTGTTTCTTGCTGTGGTTGTCCCACCTGATGACGGATGCTTGTGTTGCGCCCGAAACGTGATTTAATTTATTTATTTTATACCTACGTGACCGAAAGAACCAAAGAGTATGGATCCCTGCAGTCACGAACACTTCAAATCTAGATTATTGCAGCCAAATACTCTAAACGTGTGTTTCGGAGGACCTGGAGAAAAATCCACGCGACCATGGGGAGAGCAAACTTCAAATGTACAGGCATCAGGGTCGGGGTGGCATCCACGGTCCCCTGCATACCGGGTGAGGTAGTTAATATCTCACCACCGCGTTGCCCCAGGTGTTATTGGCCATTTAACGAGTTCTTACATGTGTTGCGTGGTAAGAAGGACGTTGAAGCCAGTCGTGTAGGGGCTGACGCCAACTCTTTATTTAAGGGCTTGTGCCTAACTCGGGGGAAGGGGTTAACACAGAGTTATTAACTAATTTCCCCAGGGGAAGGGAACTGGGAGTTCCCTACACCCCACCAGGCTATCGGGCTCTTCCCACAGCACTGACCGAGGGTTCATCCAACTCGGCTAGCCGGGTAAAGCAGCCTTTTAGCCTGGCTCTCAACCCTCTATCCCGGAGCCCCCTACTCGCCTAACACTCACTCCTCTGGCTCACCGCGAAGACCCCGTCTACGTCACGGGTCTCCCCTCAAATACCCCGGGTGGCATGACGTCACTTTTCCTTGACGGCATTTTCCACCCGAGGCGAGTGTGACCTGACGTCAGCATTCCACTCCTCAACATCACCCCCCGAAGTTAGAGCGCAATTTGCAGCAGGAGTTTGTGCATCAAGACGGGGCGACGGAGTACACAAAGTGACAGCCGTTTCCTCCCTCGAATTGAGCTCCCTCGATCGCGAGGAGGCCGGTCACAGATGCTACGGTGAAATAATAATTACAACAATAATAATCATAGTTGCTCAGTTAAAATCATAGTTGCTCAGTTAAAATTCAAAAGACGATTACATACCTACCTTATTACAGACCAATTCAAAACTTATTGGTCGCCCCGTGCCTTTTAAATCTCAACGTCATTCCTACAAAGTGCCATCACAAGGGAGAAACAAACAAACAAGACACATTTTTGCCCTGATCGAAACATCTATATACCGTATGGACCTGAACTCAATTTCTCTGTACAAGAACATGGGGTAAACCGTACGGGTTGACGGCTATGCGATTGACACGTGGACGGCGCCTAGTGTTCAACGCGTTGGACAGCTCCTTTTATTTGTCGCGATGTCGACTCTGTCAAGGCGCCGAGGCCGTGACGCTCGCTGACGGCGATGGCAGCGGCCGCTACTCACGCCGTCGATCGCTTTGCGGATGAGCGTCTGGAAGGGAAGAATCTCGCACAACCCACGCGTGTGAGGGGGAAACACTCTATCCCATCTGGATGGAACGGGAGGAGTCCAACATTTTGCCGTAACCCCATTGTCCTGGCAAACCACCCATGGTAGGGCACCTCCTCGACGCCCACAGGAAGGGAGTTTTCCCAACATTTGTGCGGTCCACCAACACACGCTGCTGCCTCCACGGTGCTGGATTACTGACAGCCACGTGCAGCATAGCCACCACCTCCCCTGGCGATTCCCACGATGGAGGTAGCCAATAGTAACCGGCGGGATGTGATTATAGCAAATTTTAAATATTCACATCGAGACCCATGTTTGAGACTGCTGATTAAAGGTGATTTAGTACCGCAAGCCCTCGGCCTTGGGATTCAGTAGGGCGGGGAGGGAAGGGGGCAAATGCTTTGTATCGCGAGATCCTTACCCATGTGGCAATGTACAACGAGGGTTTGATATAGAGGACGATGGAGTTGGAGGCCACGGCTGTCGATCCGGAGTCTTCAGCGATCGTGACAGCCAACCTGGCCACTGCGGGTGACCAACAGCAGTGCTGTGAATACCTGCTCGTGCCACGCACAAAAGACAGAACACAAAGGTCACCACCATCCGTCGCAGCCTCAACCAGAAATTTCGGGGCAGGCGCTCCTGGAATGCAGCCGTGAAAACCGGCACGGCACACGTGGGGGTGGGTGGCCAACACCACGCCCGACCGCTTTTGTCTCCCTAGCGTCGATGTTTACACACCTCAACAGGTACTCATTTGAGGCTGAGTCGACCTAGAGGAGGACAAGGAACGGTTCAGATAATCGGGAATCGAACTCGAGCCGCCGGGTTCGTAGCACAGCGCGCTAATCGCTATGCTGCCGCTCACCACAATTAACGCACGCACGCACACACACCCTTTATTTGACTTTGTGCAAAGTGCTGTTATCGAGCACCCACAGTTAGGCTGGTGCAACGCCTCCTCCCGAATATTAACAATGTGTAATACGAGAGTTCATCGATGAGCGCTGATCAGTGGATAGGCTCCGCCGCTTGGGCCATCACCCAATTAGAGGGATGGGCCGAGGTTAGGGGCAGAGCTCAAAAGGCTGGAGGGAAGTAACCATCTCGAAGGTTCGTGAGGGGGCGTGGCTGTAGGCGGGGATTGGTGACGTGGGCCAGGAGATATAAGGGGAAGCGGAAGCGAGCTCGGGAGCAGAGTGTGGAGTCAGAGAGTGGGACCACGTCGCTCGCCTCCGGGACGCCAGCGGCCACGTGGCGGGCCGGAGGCTTCCTCCCAGCGCACCGCCTGTCAGCAGCGCGCGGGAGCGGGAGAGGTTAAGAGAGAGAGGGGCGAGTAACCACCAGCCGTGCCAGTGAGAGAGAAAGCGGCGCTGTCCAGCTGTGGAAGAAATAATAAAGACAAAGACACAAGTCCAGATCGTCGTCGCAGTGGTTTATTTCAAATGTAAAGCTATTAGCAATGCGTTGCTGGATGAATGAACGCCCGCACATTGTGCAGGCTTTTTGACAATCGGGATCGGGATCAGAATATGTATGTATACTGCAGGAGGAATCCGATGAGCTATTAAGCTCTTTTTTCACAGATGTCCAGTTGGGGCGGGTCAGAAAGTTACAATACTTCACCACGCTGGTCACAACGTGGGTTGGTTACGCGAGTCCAGATTCAGTTTCAGATATCACTCGTTAGCCGTCGCCGGGGATTTAAACAAATTCTCTGTGTTCATGGAACCATTGACTTCAATGCCTAGGAGCTTGACGAGCATTACACACCGCCACCACCACCACCGAAGACAAAGATTCCCCTTATCGCTTTAATAGGCAATTGGGATAAGTGCTGTTCGCAAGCACCTACGAAGGCCGCCGTAGTCTCCCGAGTGGCGATGCTTCCACACTGCACTGAGTCGACCTTGGGGAGGCCCATGGCCACTGCAGATAATCGTCACTGGCATTGTCGTGAGTGGGAATCGAACTCCTATCGTCGGATTTATAGCGCAGCGCACTAACCACTGTGACGGACGTTTGTGTTGCACCCGAAACGTCGTGATTTATTTTATTTTATACCTACGTGACTTTACCGAAAGAACCAAAGATTATTAAAGTTATTGATTCGTAAACATTTTGGCCAACATATGCGTGTATGTATGTTGAACTTCTTTCGCACCGTTCGTATCCAACCGTGCTAACCAGAGGAGCGGGGGTAGGACAACAAACCCTGACATCACCATTCTTTTCGACCATTGCAGGTTGTTCAACACAAACATCACGGGGGGACCTATTTAACATGGGTGCAATCCTTCATGCATTCATGGGGCAGCCGGTCAATCAGCACAAGAGAGCAGCTGGGCCTACCGACTCTTGCATGAATGAACTGTGAAGGTTGTCGCATTATAGATCCGGCACACGTGTCTATCCTGCGCGCGCGCATTGTCTACTACCATTGCACGGTGCCTTGTGCGAGGCGCCATATCGAGTGATCTATAACGACGACCAGAGATTGAGAAAGAAAAACAACACTTGGGCGGATCGATGAACCTGCCTCGGCAAATGTCGGTTTCTGTTCTCCCTTTGTGTATGGCAGAATGTTAAGGAGACAAAATGACAGTGTCGAGGTCTGCTAGACACAATAGGGCTTCAGAAGAGAGTTTGCAGACGATTGCTCTTCCCTCGTTGAAGGAGCACAGTCTACACGTGATTTACGATATGGTCCGTAGTTTGGTTGCACGGCCACAATCGCACTGTGGCCCCTGTCTTTAATTTTCCATTCGCCGACACACTCCTTGGTCTCCGTCACTCTTTATTCTGGTTGACACTCAC